>NC_043994.1:30017839-30050339 GCF_902150065.1 Myripristis murdjan | reverse complement strand
TCACACAGGCTCGATAATCCATTGTTGTTTTTGCTAATTCAAATGCGTTCGTAGTTCTTTCTTCCATGAAAATAGCAGATCATTATGGTCTGGCCTGCAGGCGTCTCTCTGCTCAAGATGTGACATTGAAGAGTGTGTGTGGCTATTTTCAGCCCCGCGCCACCGATACCGACGGCTCACACTGTTACCCAGACTTTTTTTTTTGGGGGGGGGGGATTGAAGTTCACAATATCTCATAGTTTGTACATAAATTCACGTTCTTTAAATCGGACCATTCTCATGCCAAACGAGTGCCTGTAGTCTGTGTTTCTCAGCATTAAAGACGTGCGAGCGATTATTTTAACGTTATGTTCTTTGAATTGACTTCTCAGTGAAACACACAAAAAATTATCTTTTCATATCAGGGTCACTTTGAATGGGGGTCTGCAACGTCAAAATGAACAAAAAAAAGTCTACAAACTCCTGATTCTGAGCCTCATGAGGCACCACACTGCAAAAACACAAAATCTTACCAAGATTATTTGTCTTATTTCAAGTCAAAAATGTCTTATTTCAAGTCAAAAATGTCTTATTACTAGTCAAAATATCTCATTACACTTAAAATAAGACATGATCACCTCAGAAGGAACTTGTTTTTAGACAATTGTCTCTTGAAACAAGTGAAAATTTGTTTGTTTCATTGGCAAAATTTGCCAGTGGAAAAAGTGAAAATTCACTTGAAACAAGTGAAAATTTGCTAGAAACAAGAAACTAATTCTGCCAATGAAACAAGCAAATTTTCACTTGAAACAAGAGACAATTGTCTAAAAACAAGTTACTTCTGAGGTGATCATGTCTTATTTTAAGTGTAATGAGATATTTTGACTAGTAATAAGACATTTTTGACTGGAAATAAGACAAATAATCTTGGTAAGATTTTGAGTTTTTGCAGTGCAAAACTCCTCACTGAGAGCCCAGGACGATGATAATAATCATGTTAAAACCTCAAACCTCCTCAAAATACGACATCTGAAACGCTTTAAGTGCCGGGTTTCCATCGATCGCCATTACATTGATCAATTCTGCGATGAAAACCCCCCCGAATTGCTTTGATAATTGATTTTCTGTGTTTCCTCCTGCAGCAGGATGCTGGGGCAGGATGGGATGTGGGGACGGGCTGATTGAAAAGTGCAAACCAACAGGATATCAGCTGGTGAAAGAAACAGTTTGAAGTGATGGACATGGGTGGAAGGAAGGGTTCCTGTGTTTTCCTGGTCTTTGAGCAAGGCGCCGAACTCGACTCAGCATGAATGTGTGGGCGTGCCTGTGTGAAAGTCAGGCATAACGTTGTGAAACACTCGGTACATTAGAAAAGCGCCGTATAAATGCAGTCCATTAAAACACTCCAGCCTGATTCATGGACGTTAGATAGCCCACGTACGGCGTCATTGTAAAGAATGAGTCCATTTCATGGGATCAAGTGCGCCCGCCGGCGAAAACACCGCTCCCGCGTCCACGTTCCCGTATTCTCAGAGATGAAAAAGCCTCCGTGTGGCGGTGTCACGGGCGGCAAAGCAAAGTCCAGCTGCTTCCACGGCCTCAATCAGCAGATCTGACGCAGGCTGACCGGATCAGTGTGATCCAAATGAAGGGCAGCGTGCCAGTTTTGCAGGACAGAAAGGCAGCCGTGAATACTAATGCAGGAAAAGTGTTTAGAAGTTGTAGTTATATCTAAAGGTGAAAAAAAATAAAATAAAATACAATAAAGTGCATGTCCTAATTGCTCCTGTAGAGGCTCCAGACTGATGAGATGTATTTATTTATCAGCAATGAGATCGGTTCTCGGTTCATTTGTACGCTGCTAAATCATTTTCTGACCACATCTTGTGTGTGAGCATTCATAAATTTGGAGGAAAAACCACAAGTACGCTTTCTTGTCAAGCTAACAGTGCTTAAAAAATGAGAATGATGTACACAGTAATGCACATTTAGAGACATTCAAAGCAGCAGCAACAGCTCATGCGTCACTGGGTTTCTCTGTTCCTCTTTGTGATGTTTATTGAAATGCAGGACTTTATTCGCAGCTGCAAAGGGTTAAAACGCGGGACTGTCACGCGACAGTCGATGTGCTCAGTCACTCCGAAAGCCGCTGATGTTTAATCACCGAAACCTCACCTGAGAAAGGAGATTTCACCTCCTCCCTCCTTCAGACGGTGGTTCAGTATCAGTATGCAGCACGGCTGAAGCCCTGCTCCTCGTCCATATATTTTTCAGCGTTTCCTTTATTTCGTCCACCCCTGGATATCATTACAAACCCGCTCTGTGTTTCCCGGCCTGCAGAACCCTGATGCATCGTGATTGGCGGTGTTCTCCGTCTAACCACGCTGTTTGGGCGAAGCTGCTTTGATCTAGGCCGGCGGCTCCCGGGGCCGGTAATGGAGGCTGATTTTGCTCTGAGTGGAGCGCCGCCTCGTCGAGCGGCCGCCGTCAGCGGTGTTATTGTGAGGCTGTGACGCTCCTGCCGGCGAGCGGACGGGACGGCAGCTGCCACTGTTTGCATTCCAATTGTTCGCCGGCCAGTTCCTCGGAAGGCTCGAGCTTAGAGGGGAGGATAATTGGGGGAGAGGATGATAGTGCAAATCCCCTTCTTCCCAGACGCTGCCGCTCCTTGCTGCTGGGGTTAGAATAAGATATTGGTTTGACTGCATATGGGGTCAATCAGTGGTCCATCTCCTTCTCTGGCAATTTAAAGTACACCCACCTGTCAGCCCAATTTCCATTGAAATACATAGGAGAGTATATACACACCTCCTAGTTAGCAGTATACCCATTTCATCAATCATCGCTTCATAACTGATCAATAACACATCAGCTGTCTAAGGGAAGGCCTTAACCTGCAGTGATTACAATGAGAGATTTTTTCTTTATTTACAATTATTATTTACAAAAAATATGCTTAAATGTTTTGCTGTATTCCTGTTCTTACAATAAGCAATGAGAGTGCAAAGTGCTGCACATGTGATAAAATCATACAACACAAGATAAAAGATGGAAGTCAGGTTATGAACATATGGAGATGATAAAATAGAAAGGAAACAAAAAGAAAAAAATGGAATAAATACCAGTCAAAAGCAAGTCTGTAAAAATGAGTTTTTAATTTAATGATGAATAAAATAGCATGGATTTGGCCATTCGGACGGAATCTGGAGGTTTTCCCACCCTGATGAAAATAAAAAATAGCAGGGCTTTAATTATTATCATCACAAAGTATCACCAGATATGGGTTCGGCTGTGGAGCCCCACAGTGGCGTCCGGCGTGCCAGGATCACGGAGGGATTCGCTGCACGAGCTGACAAATGCCACTGGGCTGCTGCATCGCACAGCGTCACCGTGTTTATCGTGTGTGCGAGCTAATTTTACAACATGTCCTCTGAACCGGTTTAGTCCAGACGCAGTAAAATACATGGTTGTTGTTGTTGTTGCTGCTGTTTGGCTAAAACCTCGTATCTCCAGAAGATGAAGACTTGGGGTTAGAGGCCTTTCATGTTTTCAGCTGCATGACCGTGCAGTTTTGATTTTTTCCGACGGGGTTTTTCAAACGATTTCCTAGATTGTATAATTTCCTCGGCCCACAGAGAGTCATGTAATCCTCTGAGTGGAAACATGAATGTAACAGCGATACGGCGAGGTGACTCTGGACGGGCCTCAGTGAGGGATGAAGGAGAGAAGGGAAGGAAGTAGGAAACGAGGCCCTGTTGTGACACGACATTATGCAACATCAGCGTCCGACAGAAACTCTTAAAAATAAACCTCAGTTGTTTTTTTTTTTTTTTTTTTTTTTTTTTTACAGTACTCTCTCAGTGGCTTGTTTGCAGGGTCATGAAAGACTTTTTATTCATCGGGGACAGTATCCGCTGCAGTGTGTGTGTGTGTGTGTGTGTGTGTGTGTGTGTGTGTGTCATGAAGGGGTGATGAAAACACTGGGGTTGGAGCTCAGCACTAAAATGGCCAACATATGCATTACAACAACAATCACTGATCTACAGCAGATCTGCAGCGTATTTACACTCACATGAGTATGAATGCAGGTCTTTTAAACGTTGATGTGTTGAATTCAGCTGAATTTTCTTCCCTTTTCGATTTTGTAACCGCCCACTAAGAGAAAAGGTTTTACATGTGTCCCCCAGCTGCATTTAGAAATCGCCTGCTGGCATTCTTCATTGAAACCAGTGCACACCGATAGTCGAATTACCTTTCAGACACCAGTATCTATTGTAATAATGCTAACAATAATGTGATATTTTACTCATCGGCATGGGGAAATCCTCCTTCCTTGAGGAGTCGGAGGTCAGCTGGTGGAGAGTCAGTGTCAGTGTTTTGCTCAAGGACACTCTTGTGTTTTTTGGGATTTCTTGTTCGGTTGGACCTGCATGGTCCGCTTCAGGCCTGCCCGCTGATTTGAAAGAGGAACACGAGCGGCGGTACCGTCCTGTGCTCCAGTCTGTTGATGTGCCAATAAATAAATGCATCCTCGCTAACATCATAACATATGCCTGGTGCAGAGAATAACAGACTAATGTCTTACAAAATGTCAAGGTATCCCTCTGAGGTAAAAGGAGAGGTGAGCAGGGGTGAGCGGCGGGGCCCAGATGTAAATATAAGCAGGAGATCCTGAAAGCCTGAGGCTCGGATAGAAATCCCAAATTGTATTACGGGACATTGTCCCTCTCTCCCTGTATGCGTAGCTAATCCTGTTTCAGCGATGTTCCATTACCTCAATTACTATCATCTCACCCAGAGGTGGACCCAGCCAAGGACACCAGCAGAGAGCCAGCGATGGGTGGAGAGAGGAGGGAGAGGGGGGGAGGAGGATGGAGGGAGTGCAGCAAGGGAGACAGGGAAGGATAGAGGGAAGGAAGTGTTAGCGAGGGATGGATGACGGATAAAAGGAGCAAATAAAATGGAAAGAAAAGGCAAAGATGGGAAGGAGAGGGATGCGGCTGCCAAAACGACATTGACAAAATGAGATAGCGGAGGGAAAAAAAAAAAAAAAAAAACGGAGAAGAATTTAGTAGTTTGCCGTGGAGATGATTCATACGAGGCAGGAAAGGTGGCGTGAGATGGCGGAGGGTCTGTCCTAGCTGGTAATCAAGACCTGGCATCCATTTTTTGCTTCCCAGCTGGTCTGAGACGGTTGAAATGGTGGCAAGCTCGAGAAATCGACTGGACAGACTGACTGGCCGCGTGACAGGCAGCCACACACAGACGGGCAGTTTCATATTTTGAGGTGGATTCATTAGTGGATTAGTGAGTTGGTAAATGTGAAGTCTGCGTATGTGTGAATGTCCGCAGGCGATGCCGTCCCGAGCGCGAGCACACGCTCAAGAAAATGGTTCAGCGCGGCACGTGGCTTCACGTGGTGCCACTGAAGTGCACCTTTGCTGTGTTTTAATAGCAAAATTTGGGTAACAAATAGTGAAGAAGTTCCTGAATTACTGAATCCAGTGCTGTATGAGTGATCAATGACATCCGGATATCTGTGAATCTGCATAATGACCACTTTTTTTTTTATCACTTTCACATTAGTTAGAATTTCTGTATTTTTTTTACATGATACTGAGCAGGAACTAGTCATGCATCATTATTTATATTTCCGTTTTTTGCCATTTTTGCACCCGCTCATCTAACACCCCGCCCAGCTGACATATAAATGCTGAGTCATGACTGGTTTGTTCTCCGTTGACTCGAAAGGATTTTTTTTTAACCTTATCGCAGCTTGTGACCAAAGTTTAATTGCATGGAAGTTGCATTGTGGATGAATTAAAATTGGAGTTTTGAGTTACTATATATATATATATATATGTCACTTACATCTATCTATCTATCTGCTTCTTGCATTTGAAGGTTTTTTTTTTTTTTTTTTTTTGGCAAGAGGCAACACTACAGCAAACACTCATAAACATTCATAATCAGCAACATCCAACGCTGCTTTTGATTAATAATAACTGACTTTCCCACAAGCCACATGCAAAGGCTTTGTGTTGCTGCGGCTGCACAGTCTTTGCAGAATATCGTCAAAATTCAACTTTCTGTTTTCAGATTGTTGGTTTATGTCAAAATTAGGAATAAAGAACTGAGATTCTGAGTCCAAACTGAGGAATTAACATGTACATTTAATTTTAACACATCATATTGCTCTTTACGTCTTTCTGGCTTCATATAGATCCACTATCCTAACATTAAAAAAAAACCCTTGAAGAGTCCTCTTCTTGTATTTTTTTTTTTTTTTTTTTTTTTTTTTTTCCTGGGTGCCATGTCTGCCCAGCTTGGCACAGTGGCGTCATTCCTCCCCCTCGGAAAGCCATTTGTTCAGAGTGGTACACTTCCCTTCGAGAGGGAGACAGGGCGAGGGGAAGTCGCCTGCGCACACACACACACACACACACACACTCACACACACACACACACACACACACACACCGACTCGCAGGGCTCGTGAAACATGAGCCAAGCTGCCTTACTGCCTCCCTCTCCCATCTAACACCACATAAGTGTCTCGGCAATGCCCTTGGCTTAATAGGGCTTAATGCCTGCGCTTGTCACTGTAGCATGGCTGGTATTGAGTGTTGGGGCATTTCTGGAAACTGTGCATGCGTGTGTTCTCTGGAGTCTCACTAGCGACTATATGGCTTTGACATTTACCCCATGTAAAGGAGCAGATACTATTATTTACCCCCATCCTCTCCCTCCCCCTCCTCTCCCTTCCTCTCCAGCCATCCATATTCATGCTGTTGCCCGGCTCGAGAGTTGCAGCAAATATCTGCCGCCTCTGTCTGAGCCGCTATCCAAACTTAAATCAGAGGGATTACTTCTCCTCGCTCGTCTCTTTCACAACCCCCGCCCTCCTCCGCCTCCTCCTCCACCTCCTCCTCCTCCAGCCCCGGTCTCTCTATCTGTCCATCTTCGTCTCGCTTCCTTCAGTTCACTTTCTCGCTTAATTTTTCCACCTCGGAGTGGTGGAGTTTGCCTAATGAAGTGGCTGATGGGGAGTGTATTACAGGGAGACAGAGTGGAGCGGTCGCCTACTCTAAAATCCATTAACCTCCCGGTCTCAATCAGCATGCAGACAAGTCAGAGCGACAAGTCAAAAAGGAGCGTATTAGCTTTGGGAGTGTATTGTTGTCGCCTGGCGCTTGTTTTCGCTCGCCCGCTTTGCCCCGCGTCCTGCGTCTGAAAAAAAAAAACAAAACCTAAAAAAAAACAACAACAAAAAAACACAGAATCTCGTTTTCGGTGTAATCAGTGTTTTGCCTTGTCACTGCATGTGTACGCGCTAAGAACTCTGGGTAGGAGCCTGAATTGTCAAGCGCAAATCTGATATTCTGGAACGGACGGTTTAATCAGACGTTAGTAGTTTGTGCTTTTTTGCACTGCAAAAACTCAAAATCTTACCAAGATTATTTGTCTTATTTCAAGTCAAAAATGTCTTATTACTAGTCAAAATATCTCATTACACTCAAAATAAGACATGATCACCTCAGAAGTAACTTGTTTTTAGAGAAACAAGAGACAATTGTCTAAAAACAAGTTACTTCTGAAGTCATTTCCAAGTTACTTCTGAAGTCATTTCCAAGCTGTTTAATATGATTTTTTTTTTTTTTTTAACCGTCCCTTAATATCACACTGTGGAGGAGGATGTTGGGTTTGTCTGGTTGTAGGAGAACGTTTGGATCTTGTTGAGGGCGAACGTTTCGCCGATACCGACCTTTGACTTTTGTTTGATGGGATCACATAACATAACCTAACTATAGCGCCTGGTGGAGACTCTTTGTGAATTATGGCTCACGGGTGACACTTCTGCCTCAGAATAAAGTCCAAATTTCTAGACAAGGAAGAGCAGAACGTATTTTTAGCCTTAACTCTCTTGACTGTTTTCATTCCCGGCGATTATTGTCACGTAATCCTGACCTCGTGTCTTTATAGTTTTGCATCGTGCCTTAATTAATGCCACATTGTGAAAACGCTTGTTGGGGCGGATGTTGAATATTTCCTCTGTTTGTTTGGTTGCAAGCGAGCATTCGGGCTCCGCTCTTGTCAAGAGGAGCGTTTCACGATGCGTCCACAAACCAACCCTTGATATTCACTTGGCTTGACAAGCTAATCCAGCCTAACTACAGTGTGTGGGTTAAACTCGCTGTGAATTATGGGTTAAGGATGAGGGTTTCTACCTTGGAACAAAGTCCTTTCCCGCACCAAATTTCTGACCGAGGGAGGAAATGACTGCTCCCATGTGGGCACCGCTGATAAATGACGGGTGCTTTGAAACGTCGCCATGTGAAACGGAACCAAACCAGCGCACCAGAGCGGCGGCCGATCGCTGATTCAGACCGAAGCGGACGAAACAGGCGCTTAGAAAACGCCCATGTTGTCCAAGATTAGGCTGCGTCAACCAGAGGAGGGAAAAAAAAAAAGAAAAAAAAGAAAAAGAAAAACAAACAGAAAAAGAAAAAAAAGAAAAGAAATAAAGCCGCCCCGGTCCTGATAATGCAAATGATATTCACAGGTTAGACCTCATGCAGGTGGCCACAATTAGTGGTAATTTGTGCCGATTTTAATGATCCATAATTTAGCAGCCTTTCCAAACTGTTGGTCATATGGGATAAGTGTGTATGCATGTGTGTGTGTGTGTGTGTGTGTGTGTGTGTGTGTGGGGAAAGAAAGAGGAAGAGGAAGGGGGAGGGAGGGGTGAAAGAGACATCAGCAGACAGAGATGGTCAAAGAGAAGGCGGAGGACAAAGACACTCACACACACACACACACACACACACACACACACACACACACACACACACACACACAGGGAGCTCCACTATCTCTGAAAGGTGGTGCAGACGTATAGCCGGGACTCTGCAGGGACACAAAGAGTGTAACAGTATCGAAATGGAGGGGGAGACAGAAACCCAAATAAGACAGCCTCACCCCCCCCCCACCCCCCACCCCCCGCCTCCATGCCCCGGTAACAGGATTATACCCCCCCCACCCCCCACCCCGCCACTACCCCGTCCCCCAAAAATACTCAACTCTCTTGTCTCTTTCCCTCTTTGTCTGTCTCTTTGTATTTCTTGGTCTCCCTCTCTCTCTCTCTCTCTCTCTCACACACACACACACACTCAAAATGATCACCCTGAACTCATCTGCATCTCCAGTTTGTGATAACACACACATTATTTCACTCTTTAGTGTCTCGTATAATCAATCCGAGGTGGAGAAAAGTCCCTGAAACCTTTAGTTTGGTGAAAGTAGAAAAAAAAAATTAAAAAAATCACGCATTCAAACTGTTACTGAAGTAAAAGTACGCCAGTGTCAGAAGTAGCCGTAGTACTTTGGGAATAACGGTTAAATTATTGATGCATTAACCTGTGAGAAGTATTTTAATGCCGGAGCTGGAGCGGCTCCACATCCCGTTGGCTGGTTTTCCTCTCTGACAATGCAGCTCCTCTCATGTTCGGGTGTGGAAAAGCTTCTTTTCTGCCGTCAGACGAACGTGGAAATGTGGAGCAGGACAAAGTGCAAGATTTCCCCCTGAAACGTGACGCAGAGTCGAACAGAATAACACAACGTGGTGACGCCAAGCAGCAAAGTGGCGAGTCTGTCTCGAAAAGGCCAAACACACACACAGTTTTACCTTGCAGATATTTGTTAAAGCTGTGTTTTTTTTTGTTTTTTTTTTTTTGTTTTTTTTTCCAGTCTGACCTCTGCAGCTCTGTGTTTCTGGCTATTAGAGGTAAATTGAAGTGTGTCGACGTGTAAAAGCACCCGTGTAAACCACGACACCCTTTTAGCATCGCCACTAATTTGCTGGGTTTGTCCTACCAGTCATTAGCAGGTGATATGCCCTAATTTCATCTCTCTCTCTCTGTGTGTGTGTGTGTGTGTGCGTGTGTGTGTGTGTGTTTTCCTGCCCACCTTACCCCACCTGTTTACACGCTGATGGATTGCTTGTTCGTGACGCCTTGTTGCAAAATAGCTTTTTACCTAAAAATGATCCGGGATAATTTGCATCAATATTCTGACCCCTGGGATGACACCTTTTTATTTTTTATTTTTTATTTTTTTTTGCTTTTTGAATAATATTACAGTATATCTCAATTTATTATTATGTACGACAGTGTTTCCCCCCCCCCTCACACACACACACACTTTTATGGTCAAATGGATGTGGTCGTTGGTTTAATTGTTGTGGCTGTTTTTTGTAATAAATAGGAGCATTTCTGCCCACGTATAAACAGCATCCATGTTTTACAGATATTATAAGATTAGATTTACATTACATACATTTTCTTCCACCTTTTCTTTATTTTTGTCCTTATTATCATTATTATTATTATTGTTTGTGCTAATTTTGGTTTTATCTCAAACCTTTTTTTTTTTTTTTTGAGTTAATTATTATTATTTTTTTTTAACATCTTGGGGTTAGTGGACATCATTTGCTATAATGCCAATCAGTAGAAAGAATGAGCGAGTGAATGAATTTATTTTTAGCGAGCCGGGGCTTTTTCTCAGCACTTCACCTCGCGCTGAGCTCCAGGTAATGGAGACGTTTTTTGCTGATTTTGCCTGTTAGTCTCGCTCCCTCGCTCTTATTCCCTTTCTTTTTGCCGCACTTTGCTTTCACATGATAATTACTCGGCCACAGGAATGTTATGTAAGACCCTGACCTTTGACCTTTTCAAATTGTGCTACTTTTACAGTAACTCCGCCGCAGCACTGCACTTTGCCCGGTGTGTTTCCATCAGCATATGCCCTTTTTATAGCGCACATCTATGGTTTTATACATCTCTCATCATAATTATTTGTTAGATCCTCTATTTTATTCCTGTGTCTTATCTCTGTTCTTTCACTGTCTTGTATGTTTCTAATTTAATTCAGATTTTTTTTTTTTTAAATAAGTCATGCCTAAAATCGAACATAAATGAGGTTGTATGTGCAACCTGTTGGCTTTTCCATTTTAATTTTTTTTTTTTGTGTGTGTAGTTAGGTTAGTGTGTATATCTGTGTGTGTGTGTTGCCATCTGCACCCTCAAAGTGTGCCGTGCTTCATGTGGAATGCTCTCGACGGTGGCGGCGGGGCTTCATTTATTATCTAATCTTGTAAATGAGCTGATGGCTGGCCGTCCGGTGCCCTAATGAGATTACACACACACACACACACACACACACACGCGCGTTGTGGCCTCCACTGCAGGTCGTCATCGCCGAGGCCCATCCAGGGCAATTATTGTTTTAAATGTTCCTCTGCTGTCGCAAAGTGACTCTGCATACTTCACAGAGGGAAAGAGCCAGACGAAAAGGGGTTATTCTCCCACTCTCTCTCTCTCTGTGTGTGTGTGTGTGTGTGTTTGTGAGTGTGTGTGTGTGTGTATGTGGAACATTTGGATCCTTTCACAATTGAGTTTCCAGAGTAGGTAATTGGAGCCTAAAATGTTTTTACAATCCTACTGTTTTACTTTTCTCTGGCGGACTGGGTGTTCTGTCTATTTGAGCAGTGTGTGTGTGTGTGTGTGTGTGTGTGCGCGCTTGTGGCTGTGTTTGCGTGTGCTCCACAGTGTGTAGGTGCGATGTGGGTGTTCAATATATTCAGTACATAAGAAAATACAAATCTAGAGTACAGCGTGCATGAATGAGCTCGCCTTTTTTTTCTGAATTGTGCCAGCCGTCAGGAGGAGACACCGAATATTTGAATCATTTAATGCTTCAGATTTGAGCTCCCTTTATGTTTAAATACAATACAGTGTCTTACAGATCATGACAAAGCTTATTTTTATCGCTGCCAAATTTCAAATCTGGGTTACAGCTGGGTTATTTTCTGTTCGGAGAAAAAGGAAAACACGGTGAATAGCTGGAAGAAACAGTGGTCAGTCATGGATTTTTAACAATTCATGGTTTGTGATATATTATAGCTTGTTATTGTGTAATTACAGTGCTGCTACAGAGATGAGGAGGCAGTAATTTAAAGGTTTTGAAGGTTCCTTCTCCGTTGCCTCTCCTGTGCGTGTCTTTCAGCGAGCCTCTATTTTGGTAGATCAGTGGGAAGGTGAAGTGGTAGTCCGCTGGGATAGTCCTGTTTCTTTGTTCTCCTGCTGACAATGGAGTACTCACAGTCAGTCTGAAGGGAGAAATTATGTCCCAAAGCAGTCTGGGAGAAGAACAAATGCATGCGCAGACACACACACACACACGCACACAAACACACATACTACCTCTCACATGCTACTCATGTGGGGCATGACCTCAATAAGAGCTCCTGTTGTATTTGCGATGCCCTCAACACCATGTGCCGACCGCTCTTTAAAGCGGTAACACTTTAGGCCTGAGAATCAAATAAAAGATTGGTTCAGCCCAGATGAATTGTGTTGTCCTATATGGATTTTCGTCCAGTAAACAGACCCTTTCACTTCCTCCATGCTGACTATAGGGAGGCAGACCAAATGAACAGCATCAAAGAAGAGCCTGTATGATCTTTTTTTTTATAGCAAAGCTGATTCTTTAATGTATTAATGGCTGATTTACTACGTGACACACCGTGCTTTAATTGCATTGTTGATTTATGCTGTATTTTTGCATACATAATGCATAGGGGTGTAAATTTTTGGCCATTTTCTTTGGCCAGATTCAATTCAATTTATGAGTCTGTAGCTTTCGATTTAAAAAACAGTTTTTCTTTTTTCTTTTTTTTTTTTTTTATTCGAATGATTCAACTCAATTCTAGTTTGAGAATCATTATTCAGGTCCATAATTTGATATCATACTTCAAGGCAAAGTTTTGTGTCCACAGTGAATAAACACATGCAGTAATGTAAGACTAACTTTTTTCTTCTGAAACATGAAAAAAGATTATTTATCCTTTTCTAGTTGCAATCCACTGTATTCTGAAAGGTCACCATATTATTATTATTATTATTATTTTTTAATAAAAGCATTTCATATTGATTCATGCCTAAGTCACAGTGATTATTTTTTTCTTTCTTTTCATTTCTTCTCTGCAGATCGATGCAGTTTAATTGGCACAATTCATAATCAATGCATCAATGCAGTGAACAAATCAGGACACCCTCAATGCATTATGTATTCTTGGAGTAACATGCAATCAATGTGCAAAGTGCAATCAATTTTTGGAGGTTTGTCTAACGTGAATGTCTCCTCTCTCCCACAACAGGTAAGGAGGAGCCGACCACCTACACCTGCACCACCTGTAAGCAGTCGTACGGCAGTGCCTGGTTCCTGCTGCAGCACGCCCAGAATACCCACGGCTTCCGAATCTACCTAGAAAGCGAACACGGCAGCCCCCTCACCCCACGCATGGGCCGGCCTTCCTCCCTGGGCGGTGGTGCCGACTGCCCCTCTCAGCCACCCCTTCACGGCCTCCATCTGCCTCCCGATGCAAGCCCCTTCAACCTCCTGCGCATCCCCGGCTCGGGCTCAGGTGGGAGGGATAGCGCCGTAGCAGGAGGTGGAGGAGGCCCCGGTGGCGGCGCTGGTGGGGGTCATCATCAGCGTTTCCCCCCAACGCCGCCCCTCTTCAGCCCCCCTTCGAGGAACCACCTGGACCCCCACCACCTGAGCCCCGAGGAGCTGGCGCTGGCAGCCCACCACCCGAGTGCCTTCGACAGGGTGCTGCGCCTCAACCCTCCCTTGGCCATGGACCCCCCTCCGGCCATGGACTTCTCGCGGCGGCTGAGGGAGCTGGCGGGCAACACCTCAGGGTCCACTCCCCCGCTGTCCCCCAGCCGGCCGAGCCCCATGCAGCGGCTGCTCCAGCCATTCCAGACGGGAGGAGGAGCAGGAGGTGCAGGGGGTACAGGAGGCAGCAAACCTCCGTACCTTTCCACCCCGCCCCCTCTCCCTGGCTCCATCCAGTCGCCCTCGGGTTCCCAGACCACTCCCACCACTCCTCTCCCCTCCGCAGGGGTGCCATCCTCCACCTCCACGCCCATGAAAACAAAGTCTTGTGAGTTCTGTGGCAAGTCCTTCAAGTTCCAGAGTAATCTCATAGTACACCGGCGCAGCCACACAGGAGAGAAGCCGTATAAGTGTCACCTGTGTGATCATGCCTGTACGCAGGCCAGCAAGCTCAAGCGCCACATGAAGACACACATGCACAAATCGTCCTCGCCCAACACAGGAAAGTCAGAAGACGGGCTCTCAGCGGCCTCCTCTCCGGAGCCTGGCACCAGCGAGCCCATCGGCAGTGCCAGCAACGCCCTCAAGTCAGTGGTGGCCAAGCTGAAGAGTGAGAACAATCGCATCCTGCGTGAGAATGGGGAGGAAGAGGAGGAGGAAGAGGAGGAAGAAGAAGAAGAAGAGGAAGAGGAAGAAGAGGAGGAAGAGGAGGAGGAGGAGGTAGAGGAGGAGGAGGAGCCGAATGGAGAGCGAGCAGGCAGGAGAAACAACAGCTACCACTTTGGCCTGAACCTCGAGGCGGCACGCCATCATGAAAACAACGGCAGCATCGGAGGCCGTCTGGGAGGAGCGGTTGACGAGGGCTCGATCCCTCGCTCGCTGCCCGAGGTGATGCAGGGGATGGGCCTGGCGGCGAGCATGCAGCACTTCAGTGAAGCCCTCAATGCGCACAAGCGGAATGCCATGGCCCAGGAGAACCACCTGCACCATCATCTCAACCGAGACCATCACCACAACCGCGAAATGTGTGATGAGGACTCAGTGCTGGAATCAGACCGCGGAGAGGAGGGCTGCGTCTCGACAGTCAATGGCCGGGGAGCTTCCCCCAATGAAGCTGCCTCTGTAGGCCTCTCTAAGAAACTGCTTCTGGGTAGCCCCAGTCCGCTCAGCCCCTTTTCCAAACGCATCAAGCTGGAGAAGGAGTTTGACCTGCCCACGCCCACCATCCCAAACACGGAGAACGTCTACTCCCAGTGGCTGGCCGGCTACGCTGCCTCCCGACAACTCAAGGACCCTTTTCTGAACTTTGGGGATTCCAGACAATCGCCCTTTGCCTCTTCGTCCGAGCACTCGTCAGAGAACGGCAGTCTGCGTTTCTCGACCCCTCCGGGGGAGCTGGACGGCGGGGTGTCGGGCCGCAGCGGTACAGGGAGCGGGGGCAGCACGCCTCACCTGGGGGGTCCCGGGCGGCCCAGCTCCAAGGACGGCCGGAGGAGCGATACTTGCGAGTATTGCGGCAAGGTGTTCAAGAACTGCAGCAACCTGACAGTGCATCGGCGCAGCCACACGGGTGAAAGACCGTACAAGTGTGAGCTTTGCAACTATGCTTGTGCCCAGAGCTCCAAACTTACACGCCACATGAAGACCCACGGCCAGGTGGGCAAAGACGTGTACAAGTGTGAGATTTGTCAGATGCCCTTCAGTGTCTACAGCACCTTGGAGAAACACATGAAAAAATGGCACAGTGACCGTCCTTTGAGTACCGAAATAAAGTCCGAGTAGTGGGCCGAACTATGGGACCGTTTCCCCCTAGTTATGTCCACCATCAGTCCCCTGTTTAACCCCAGTCCCTTGTAGATTTGCCCCAGCCCCAACACACCACTTTCACCAGTCTGGTGGAAGCTTAAGACCATGTGCTCTGCACCAGCACACCCCGTTTCCATTACCCATTGAATGCATGATCTGTATCGGGGCAATACTATTGCATTGACGCAAAACTTCGAGCCTTTCTCTTGTGCAATAATTTACATGTTGTGTACTATTTTCTTTTTTGAGTTTTCCTTTTCCATTTTTAAAAATTAGTCAGCATGCATAGTATGTTTTTGCTAATCAAAAAAAAGAAAAGAACTTGTCCCTGGTTGGTTAGTTGTTGAGTAAATGTGTTGCTGTTTTCTCTTGTTCTGTTTTTTTCTTTTTATTCTTCAAAAAGAGAAAAGACAAGAAAGATACATCCATGCTGCATACATTCTGTAACACATATCATGTACAGTTTTGTGTTGTAACATGGAAAATGAACAGTCTTTGACTTGACCCTCTTCTGACAACCCTGGAAATGCACTTAACCTGATCTTTCTAAAAGACGCCATGTCCACGCAGGGTTAAAGAGACGAAAACAAAAGTCATGAATTGGCTTGATTACTCAACCGAAAAGTGGTGACAGCATTCAAATTTCTTTCAAAAAGACGAGGATGTGCTTAGAAATTAAATTTGTACTATCATTTGGTGAGACAAAAAAAAAAAAGAGTGCCTTTGATATCTCAAGACTGCATTGGCCATAATCTTATCCGCTGTAAGTTTGGGGTCACACTAGATACTGCTAGAGGGTTTAAGCCACCCAGGAAAGGTCCTTGCATCAAGCACCTGACTGCTCAAATGGACTGTGACAATTAACTGATAATGAAAGATCAGAGAATTCTAGTTAATCATCATTTAGCTACCTATTACATGTTCTATAGTATCTTTAATATGTGGATTTCATGGCAAGCATGGTACAAGCAGTATTGTGTATATCTGAATTATCTGTAGTTTTGTTTCTGGTAAGGAGGTACTTTAAGATAAAGGTACTCTGTAACGTACAATCCTGAACTTGAGGGATACAGCGCATGGCTGAGAGGTGTCATGTATCTGCGTTAGCACAAACCTACGACGCTGCTTCGATATGTCAGTGTGTGGAACAATGCATAAAGTAATATATGAGCTCCAATCGAGGCTGACTTTATTTGAGGGCATTGAAAATAACTACAAGCTAGACAGACAGAAAGCTACACAGAACTGGAAGCTACAACATTAGTCAGGGGGGGATCTGAGGCTTCACATTTTCAAGCATCAAAACAGGGTGATTAACTACGAATTGAAAGACAAGAAAGAGAGCAAGAAAGAAGGAATCACCAAAATGCATCTGTCTCCAGGGCTCTTGAAAAGAGTGCGAATGAGATCGGTTTGACTTAACAGTATGCATAGGCTAATGCAGGGCACATTTTTTCTTTGTTTGCTATTGCTTTTAAACCCAAAAGGAGACTTATTTTTCCTCGCTGAGTTGCAGACATTCACCCGAGTCGTCCGTATTATAGCACTTGTCACTCCGCCTGAGATTACGTGCCGGCATCTCTCTCACATTCTCCCACGTCGATGCAATGTTGGTACCCGGGCCGAGTCTAAAAGCTCCGACTGTCATTTATGGGACATGAAGTGCACTGTTTCAATTTTCCCAGTTTACAGGTTTACGCTTAAGGGGAAAAAAAAACAAAACAAAACAAACAAACAAAAAAAAAATAATAAACGCTGTTGAAATGCTGTCAGATGACGAGGGCTCCATTGTTAAAAGCAGTAAAAGATTAGACACATAATCTGTTGCCAGCCACTCCAGCCTCTTGACCCTTGACCTCTGTACCCATGCCCTTCCACCTTTGACCATTTCTTGTGGCCCCTAGAAGCCCCGGCGCTTAGCCCTGGGTCAAAAATTCGCCCCGCCAGCAAGGTCTATAAATTCACAGGTTCGCCATTTGTCACGATTTTCAGAGGTTAACGACGCACAGTAACGGTGTTTTCACTCGGTCCAACGTGCGGGTCGCCCCGGCGCCCCGGCATCTGTATTTTTGTCGTCCAGCAGCTTCGTTGTACTGTTGTTCTGTCATCTGGACCTGAGCAATCTACAGACCTTGGTGGCACGATGAGAAACATTCAAAACTTGTTGCTCACACTGCAAGAAATCTGTTTTTTGTACAAATCTTCCTTTAAGTATAGATATGAAAAATGACCGTTTTTTGCAAATAACACTTCACTATCTTTTAGGGGAAACTGTATTTAAGTTTTGTTGTCGTTTCTCTTTTCCTCAACGTCTTGGTGGTGTTCAAGACTCGGATCACAGTATATATGAAATGGTAAAAAAAAAAAAAAAAAAAAGAAAAGAAAAGAAAAAAAAGGAAAAAAAAAACCTGTGATGTTTTTGTATTTTATTTTGCCTTGGCTCTTCACAGCTCTTCAGGTTGAAATACAATTTGCATTGGGGAAAGGATTAAGATTATATATGAATATATAATAAAGAACTTAAAATATAGGAAAATGCACACTCATGTCGATTCCTATGCTTAAACACATTTATGGTCTACTTTTTCTGTATTTCTAGAATTGTATTTGAATTCAATGTTCACTTAGAGTAGGCACTATAGTATTTATATTGAGGCTCGTATTTTTAACTGTTGCTTGTTCTCTCTAAAGGTATTTACCATACCTTTTTTGGTAGTGGAAAAAAAATCCCAAGCTGCCACGGTATATTTTTTTAATTTGGCAGGATAATATAGTGCGAATTATTTGTATGTTTAAAGAAATAAAACGAAAAACCCAATAAAAAAGCAGCTAAAGTATGTGGCATTGGGAGGCGTCGCGGGCCATGAGATGGCTGCCGCTCTGTTTGCTGTCCACAGAGGTGGTTGTACATATCTTCTTTGGTTTTGGTTTGGACCTCCTTCCCCCCTGCTGCCATTCTTGTATGCAGTAATGCAAGCTGACGTCGGCCTGTTCTGTTGTGTGCTTCTGTCTCTCTCACCCCTCCCACCTGACTACATTCCAACATCTTACCGAGAAGAGAAAAAAAAAAAAAAAAAACTTACTTCATATGCAGTACATGGATTACGAAAAAGAAAAAAAGCGTCAAAATAAATGAATTTAAAAAAACAAGACAAAAACAAAAAAAATCAATGTTTTGCAGTTTTTTTTTCATTGCCAAATACTAAATGGTGCTTTATATTTAGATTGGGTATACTTTCATATGCAAAGCATATTTAAAAATTACCCGGGGGACGTGGAGAAGCCTGCTTGAGTTGAGACTTTTTTGTAAATGGCAATGCGGAATATTTTGTTATCAGCCTTTTCTATTCCTGTTCTGAGAGCTGTTTGTTGTAACTTGAACTTGAACTTTATCTTTTACTATGGGAGTTGCTATTTATTATTACCTATATGCTCTGTTCAAAACAGAGACATGGAATGGATCCTTATTTTTGGTTTCTTTTTTCTTTTCTTTTTTTTATTTTTGGTTATAATATGATTTTTTTTCTTTTTTTCTTTCTTTTTTCTTTTTTTTTTTTTTTTTTAAAGGTGGCCGAAGGTCATTGGACAAACCTAGCTCTTTTATTTCTGTTGTATTTGTTTGGGGTCTCTGTTCAGTTGTATTGGGAAAACCACTGTCTGTGTTTTCTGGCAGATGTCTGCATAATCCTGTTCACACACCCATTTTGTCCCTTTATCGAAAAAACAATTAATAAAAAAAAAAATTAAAGTATAACTGCACTTGTTGCTTATCTCGACTGCGTGTGCCAGATTATCCCAAGTGTGTGTGCGTGTGTGTGCGTGTGTGTGTGTGTGTATACGCTGCAAAAAGTCATTTAAAGTCATTTACAGCCCTAAAATCTGATTTTGATTAAGATATGAGCAACAGTTCCCCAAAACCCTCTCAAAATCTCCTATACATTTTACAGTATAATCTCATTTTTCTTCCAGCAAGGTCAAAAAATACCAGTGGGATGAGATAATCCCACTTGTTTCCAATGTTGATCAACTTGTTTCCAGAATTTTCTTGCATCAAATGTTATTTTCTTGATCCTCGTGGGCTGATCTGCCTTATTCCGCCTCGTCTCAACACATTTATACTTCCCCACAAAAATTAATGAAACACCTGCGCTGGAAACAAGTGGGATTATCTCAGCCCACAGGCAGAGGGTTTTTTTTTTTTTTTTTAACCTCATTGTTCTAAGAAAAGAAAGAGTTTCACGCTGAATGTGAGACTGAGTGACTTCTAAAGATGCATGTTTTTACAGTGTTGCTCCCAAAACCCTTTGACAGCCTCCTCCTCCTTTTGTTTCCAACGCTCTTTTATTATTTTATTTATCGTTTTATTGTTTTAATTTTCACGTGGGTCTTCTGAAAATGTTCATCTTTCTTAAAATCGCTTTTCATGGAACAAACTGTTCTGAGTGAAAAAAAAAAAAAAAGGACCTGACATGCAACTTGTAGTGCAAGGCGCTTAGAGCAAAGTTCCCCTTTAAGTCTGTGTGTGTGTGTGTGTGTGTGTGTGTGTGTGTGGTATAGGTGTCAGTGGTGACCTAGCTAGCTCACCCAGTGCAGGGTGTTTACCCAGTGTTCTTGCTCTAATGAGGCCACCGTGTCTTCAGCTCGTACTTGGACCCAATGAACTCCGCACCCCGCCCTGCCCCCACCCACCTTATCCCACACCCTGACCCCCCCCCTACACACACACACACACACACACACACACATGCACACACACCGCAGCCTCCATGCCCTAGCCTTTGGCCCTGTACTATATGTACTTTCTTTGTGTGTGTGTGTGTGTGTGTTGTCATCTGGTTTGTCTCGCCCAAGGGGGAGGGGCTGGTAGCCTGAGCAGGTGGATGCACAAGTACTTATAGGGTCATGTGACAAGTACATGCATGTGTGTGTGTGTGTGTGTGTGTGTGTGTGTGTGTGTGTGAGTAAAAAGTCCTGGCACCTGTGTGCTCGCTGTGTCATCTTACCTGTTGGTCAGGCTAGTCCAGGTGGTTTTAATGTTTTAATATGTATGTGTGTGTGTGTGTGTGTATGTGTAGGTGTGCGTGTGTGTGTGTGTGTGTGTGTGTGTGTGTAGGTGTGCGTGCATGTGTGTGTGTGGGTGTGTGTGTGCAGCCACTTTAGCTCACACACTATCTCTGAGAACATGCGTGTGCTATACGTGTCACTCCTCAAATTATCTGTTGCTGATAATGACTGTTCCCTCCCTCCCTCTCTGTGTCTGTCTCGGTCGCTCTCATCCAATCATTTGTTACACACACACACACACACACACACATACACACACACACTTATATCACATATATATACGCATACACACACATATGGTGCCCTCTTCACAGAGTGTACTTAAGTAAATATCATTATGCCCCTCTGTTTGCTCCGCAGTCACAAAGCCTCATAAATCTGTCAGAATCTATCAATCAGCACAATGTTCACCAGCCACCACACCTTCCTGCTCACACACACACACACACACACACACACACACACACACAGGCCTCTTTAAGAACAATAAAAAGTCTGACACCTTCTCGGCCAATCAGTTTATTTTTTCCATAAACAAAATATGAATTATAAGCGTCACGATGCAGCACTTGGCTGTCATGACAAGTAATGATGGCATCGCTCAACATTTAAAATATCCTTTTTTAATTTAGTGTCATGAAGCTCAATGTGCCTTTTTTCTGGAGAGATCTGAGGAGAAACTTCGTAGAAAAACGATGCTTTAGCAGCGTCCTGGCGGTAAAAAAAAAAAAAAAAAAATGTTTTCTTGCAGGTTCTCAGCAGGAAAAGGAGACGTGTGCACTGAAAAAAAAAAAAAAAAAATCCCTGCAGGCTCATGCATCCTCATGCGTATGCAAGAAAAATGTGACATGACCTCTTTTCTGCTAATGTGCTCACTACTGCCACTTTCAAAGCTGGTGGACGAAAGTTGCATTGCTCAGATTTAACTTGTTACATGGGTGGCATTTCTGCTTTATTTCTCTGTTGTTCTCCACGGAAAATATGAACACCAGACACAGTAAATATGAGTTTTGACAGCCGTGGTTACAGGGTCACAGAGACTGGAAGCTCAGGGCAAAATGCCCAGGTGTTTTTGTTTGTTTGTTTGTTTGTTTGTTTAAGTTGGAATTGCAAATGTGATGAAAAGCACATGTTCAGATGATTGGGTAATAGAAGATGTTGAGGTATAAACTGTCTTTTTTTGGACTGGATTTTTTTTTTTTTTTTTTTTTTTTTTTTTTAAATGCAATAAGAGCCACTGAATACTTGTAAAAAAAGTTAATTTCTGAGTATAAATCTGTTGAAACAAGGCAGAATGAGGCAGATCAGCCACCAGGACCAAGAAAATGTTTGATTCAAGAAAATTCTGGAAACAAGTTGACTGGCATTGAGCTGGATTATCTCATCCCTCTGGCATATTGGTTTTTAACATGAAGATTTTTTTTTTTTATTTTTTTTTATTTTTTTTTTTTTAATTATTGTGCAGTGCACTGATCGGTTCCCAGTGTGAACACGTTTAACCGTCTAAATATGAAGCAGGGCTTTGCTGAAAAAGTGCCTGCAGTTCAGTCCACTTTCCCTGCATAAATAAAGGTTTAAAAAAAAAAAGAGGCTGTGACAAGCAGGAAAAGAACATAAATCAGATTCAAACCCCCGGTGGTTCAAGCACGCCGCACGTGCCTCGGCCTGCCGAGTCGCAGGACGCCCCGATGGCCGCTCACTTTGAAGAGGTTCAGGTGTGTTAGACTGAGGAATGCTGTAAGGCTGCGGACTTTATTTCCCACCTCAGGAGCCGCAAGTGGCAGCAGTTTCCTCTTTACTCCCTGTTAAACAATGCGACTAGCCACCGGCAGCACCGCCTGGGCAAATAAAACAAATCAGCACCATATTTTTTACTCTCTTGCTCTCTCCTCTTTCTCCCTCCCTGTGATAAATTCATTGTGTTATAAACCCGTGAAGCATTCAGGCCTTTTCTGCTTTACTGGGGCTCTCCTGTGCTGGTTTATGTGAAAAGCATAATGCATTTGTCACTGTTATAAAATCTATACAACCATGACCTGCAGTCCCCCATAAACTCCCATGGATTTGTTTTTGGCCTGCAGGGCTTTTTCTTCTTCTTTTTTTTTTCTTTCTTTCTTTTTTTTTTTTTTTTTTTACAATGAGAGAATCTGTGAAGACTTTAGAAAACATGTTTTCACACCACTTTTGTCGCTGCACGGCCTTGGTCCAACGCCGCTCCGGAGGAATCTGCTCAAAGGAGAGGAATGTATGTGAGTGCGTTTGTATTTCTTCCTTCTGGGTGTACTTCAGCGTCAGTGCACGTACTATACAACGCCGCACAAGTGCATTTTCTCCTGGCCGGCCTCTGCCCGCCGTGCAGAAGCGAGGCTGCTTGTTCCCACATGGAGCGCTCGGTGCCGCGCTGACCACTGCGGTCTATAGGAGCTGGCTGCCAAGTAAATGCCTCTTACTGTAATGGACAATCACTGAGCATTACTTAGCACATATAATGGCCAAAAGGGCAGTCCAGTATGTAAACAATGGTGATCAAAGCCAGCACAGAAATAATGCATGGACATTGACCGCCATTGACCACAACACACTTAATGCCCCCGTGTGTAGGAGTTTGAGCTTAAGGCGCCGACTTGCGAACGGCGTAAAGAAACTCACTCAGCAACCATTAGAGATGAAAATGCATCTCTGACCCGGTACCGAGTCCGTTTTAATTCTCATGCATATTGCCCACAATGCTCAGTGCCGCTCAGCGAGGGCAGGGAGGCGAGCCAGATGCGAGCCGATTGGTCGAAAGCTGCAACAGGAAGTGGAAAAACACAAAAGTGCAAATGTCTGCAGACTGCGGTGAACTTGTGCAGCGCTTCTTAAACCGCGTGTTGGGACCAGAGTGCATCTGGCCGGGGTCTCAGTAATGAGAATAACTTTATTTATAAGGCCGCTTCTTAAGCAGTGAACGCCGCTCAACATGCTGTGCAAAAATAAACATTAAAACAAAAGCATAACGCTCAGAATTAAAATAACAAAGAGCATGAAATAAATAATAAAATATAAATCAGTGAATTCATGAAATAAAATGAAATAAAATTTAAAAATACTCAACAAGTCAAAAGGTTGTTAATAACTGATCAAACAGGTAAAACAACAAAGCCCATAACATACAAAAATAATAAACTATAAATTAAATAAACCTAGGCCCAACAGGTTAAAAAAAAAAAAAAAAAAAAAAAAGAACAGACAAAATAAGTAAAAAGGCAACATCAGTAAAAGGATAAGTTAAAAAAATTTTGGGCCCCCACCCCTAAAAAAAAAAAAAAAAAAAAAAAAACAGAAAAAAACAGGAAAAAAAACCCAAAAAACAACAACAAAAAATCAAAGGTATCCAGTTTCTTAATAATAATAATGATAATAAGACATTTTACACATCAACACAATCAAAATGTGACATTTGAGTGAACTCAAAGCTGCAATAAATAAATCAAACTGCATCATATCCAGCATACAGAAAGTGTTTAATAACAGGATAATAATGGCTCAGTATACCAGCTAACCTAATGTAACCTCAAAGTTATTTATTTATTTAAACAATTCTGGTTTTGTTGTTGTTGTTTTATTTTTTTGTTCTTAATTAATTATGAAACATAAAACATTTGGAGAATATCTGTCAGTCTGACGGTGAGATAATTGGGAGAGGAGGGGGCTGCTTGATTCAGGAGCTGAAGGAGCAATGAAGTCGCAGAAACGTGAGAGGAAGCTGCTGAACGCCAAAACAGAAACCGGCCGCCGGTACGAAGAGCACGCCGTCTGCCACACGCCGTCCGCCGCACATCTGGAGGCAGGAAATCTGTGTGTGTGTGTGTGTGTGTGTGTGTGAGGGAGTGTGAGAGTTTTTCTGTCACTTGGAGTTGAACTCGGTTTCCAAAGTGTTTTTGTGGCCGGGGTCACGAGGCATCAGGAGGACAATCACCTGCTCATTTTCTCACCTGTGATGACTGATGGAATAAAATGAGTTGAATCAGCACACAAGCAAACACACACACACACACAAAAATCTATCATTTTTAATACAAAAAAATCGCAGCACAGTGTGGACTTTTGTCTTTGACAGCGACACGTTTTGTGGAAAAGGTCAAGGCTGCGTTACAAGACTCAAGTTTTCACCAAAAACTCAGGTCCAGCTGTCACAGCCGCTCTGCCTGGGCTTAGGCACATCACTGAAAGAATATCTGGTTTTACAGGTTTTTATTTAAACTTTTAAACTGAAGGACTAAATCTTGGACAAAGTGGACAGGGTTTCTTTTTTGGGTCAATTATGTTCACACTTAGAATCAATTGAATATAATTAAACTCTGCCAATCCACTTGTGTCATTTTGCCATATCTGATGATGTCAGATTAGATCAGAATGGAAGAAGTTCCCCTTAAAGGAAACCTAGTGTCTTGAAGTAAGATCCTTCACTTCTGGTAAAATGTTTCTGATCAGCTCATGCATAACATCTACAAAAAAATAAAAAAAAGTAATTTACGTGTTGCATCGCCCTTGCTTCAAAGTATCTGTGGTTCATTCATCTTGTCAACTGAGAACAAACATCCCAGAACATAAATCAGCCATTAGACGCCAACATATCGCTTCCCACACTGCCGGCCACTTTGCGGCGTGCACACACTCCGTTTGCCGGCGTTAATGCACCGGCGCTCCCAAAGTTCTCCGACCACACAGAGACGGCGAGTTCGAGAAACTATCACCGCAGCAAAAGGCAGACAAAGTCTCCCACTATTATTAAACTGATGCGTCTCCTTTCCTGCAGTCGGCTCTATCGGCTGTGTGACCGTCTTACAGCGCCACTGACTTACGATGCATTCATGTCATGCTCAATTTGCAGTAAATATGACTGCCGACTGACAAAAACATCCATGTCGACCTCCCGGTGGTAACTGCAAGTATAAATGGGATTTGTCCCATTTACTGTCACAAAGTGCAGAAGTGTGTCAAGACATGACGTAAGACGCTGGCAGTCCAAAACCATAAAAAAAAAAAAATAAAAAAAAAATCCAAATTATTGGTTATTTGCATTGACACAACAGGCGCCTGCAGAGGGTGAGTCATGACTGATGAGGCTTTGTTTGTGCCTGATTTTAAATCCAGAAATGAAAATGATTTTGCATGTGGAGTCCAACGCTTCCAAGCTGTGGCAACGCGACGTCATCACATTTTTATGCTTTTTTCCCATGACATGAATGCAGCGTTATGGAGAGAGGCCCGACTGTGGTTCACCACAGGCCTGATGGGAGTCGTAGTCCTTTTGTCTGTCGCTTTGTTTCTGTCCCACAGGCGCAGTAACGAAGACGACGGCTCTTAATGCCAGGAGATGATAGCCAGACTCGGCCCAGTATTGTGTTTTAATTTTTTTTTTTTTTTTTATTTGCTTGCCTTTCGTCTGTGAAAGAGAAGAACTGATTTATGTGTCTCGTTAATGATGAAAACAAACACACAAAACAGGCCGAGTTGAACTTCTGCACTGGGAAAAATTATCACCTCATTTAGTCTCATCCTCAATGTTGAAATCTTGTTTTTTTTCCTCAAATGAATTTAAAAAAAATCTACAAGTGGGATGAGATAATCCCACTGGTTTCCAACGTAAATTCACTTGTTTCAGGAATTTTTCTGGGAACAAGTGTAAATGTGTTGAAACAAGGTGGGATAAGGCAGATCGGCCTCTGGGATCAAGAAAATAACACTTGAATAAAAATAATAATAATAATAATAATAATAAAATTCTGAAAACCGGATTATGTGTGGGATTATAGTGGGATTACCTCATCCCGCTGTCAGATTCATTTTCAGAAAAGAAAAACAAGCGTTCAACACCAAAGATCAGACTAAACGAGTTGTCAAAAAGGAGGTAAAATAAATAAATATTGACGCCGATAATGATTTTGACGTGATTATGACCGTGAGCAGTGGCAGAGGTGGTGGTAAAATTAGCAGCCTGGTTGTAGTTATATAACACATTTAACCCCCGCCCCCATACACACACACACACACACACACACACACACACACACACACACCCCTCTCAGCCACAGGCCTGAGCCCAGTCTTAAGAGGTCAAAGTCTATTGATAGAAAATCAACGCTGGAATGCAAGGTGTGGAAAAGACAGATTTAACAGAGCGACTGCAGCTGTGGTGTGTGTGTGTGTGTGTGTGTGTGTCCGTGTGTGTGTGTGTGTCTTAGCATTAAGATATGGCCGCTGCAAGCTGCTGTTTCGCCCACCTTTGCCCTATTTGTGTCCTCCGATGTGCCTCCAAAACACATAGAAAAGAATTTGCATGTGTGTGTGTCTCTGACTGGGACACACAGCATGTGGGGGGGGGGGGCTGAGGGGAAGTCGGTGGGGGGGAGGCGGGGCGAGGGTTCGATGGGGGGGAGGGGGTCTGGCCCTGTGTGGGGTCACAAGGTCAGAGAGTAGGCTTAGAGGAGGAAGAAAGAAGAGCCCCCTCCTCCCCTCCCTCCTCTCCTCTTTTCATTCTTTCAGGCGACTCGGTCTGAAGTTCAAATTCATTGTCAAAGTGAACGTGAATGAATGGAGGGATGAATGGAGGGATGGGGGAGGGGTGGGGGAGGCTCGCAGCAACATGTGTCAAGTGTGCACGCTGGAGAGAGAGAGTGTGTGTGTGCAAGTGTGTGTGTGATATATATGTGCTCTATACATGCCTGTGTGTGTGTGGATGCCGCTCTTTGTGTGCATTACTGTATGCTTGTTTTTATGCACTGCAAAAAATTCAAGTCAATTCATCAAATATAGTCTTTTTTTTTTTTTTTTTTCAAACAAGGTGGAAAATCTGCCAGTGGGATGAGATAATCCCACCTGTTTCCACTGCAGTTTCACTTGTTTAAGGAGTTTTTTGTCTGGGAGCAAATATAAATCTGTTGAAACAAGGCAGAAAAAGGCAAAAATGACACTTGAAGAAAAGAAAGAAAATTCTGATTGGTGCTGAAAACAAGTGGGATTATCTCATCCCACTGGCTGATTTTTTTTTGTTTTTACCTTGTTTGATGAAAAAGAAGATTTGCACGCTGAACAAGAGATGAAATGTTTGCAATGCAGTGGGTGTTTTTTTTCATTTTTTTTTTTTTAATGTGTGACTTTAATGTTGTTTTTTAATGTTAATCTTTCCTTGGAGTTTCCACGTCTTTTTTGGTATGGAGATGTTTACGTGTGAGGCGGCTGTGCAGATTACAGATTAGGAGTGCACAGAGAAACGTTTCGTACAGTTTAATCATCAGACAAACATGAGAAAATCACACTCAGTTCATTCGCCATGATGCCTTTAAATATGCAGCCGCCCAACACCAGATCACATTGTTTTTATTATATCACTCTCTCATATAATAAACTGATAATGTGCTTTTAATCTCACACGTTTCCTCCTTGTGTTTTAAGTCTTCAGAGTGTTTAACTGGTCATTTTCACTGTTGGTGTGTTTTTAACACTACAGTATGTCACACAGAGGCTAATGACGACCCAAAATATACTTTCATAATTAGCCTTTTTGCCTCATATTCCTCATTTAAGTGAGCGATAATGAACGACAGTGTGTCAGGATTTACAGCTTTAGCAAATGAGACACCCACAATCAAAACACATGAGAGGAGGTTCATTATTTACCCAGAAAAATAAGCACTGTTTTCATTTTAGTCAGAGTAATATCTGGAACAGCCTCGCAACGGAGACACGGCCAGTTTATTTGGCTGTTCAGGTTATAGAGAAAAAGCATTAATGTAAATATGGTACGTATAAATGGCTGAGCAGTATTAATTAATTGCTGACTTGAGTTTTTTTTAAGAATTTAAAGCAGTCCGCTCCATGTTACGTAAACAGTGTAGCCATTAGTTTATTGTTGTTATGGTTACAATAAATATAATATTATCAGCATTAACACAGAACAGCGGATTAAACCCTTGACAGACACCGCAAAAAATCTCCAAGCTAGCAAATCACTCGGTGTCAAATTCAGTGTTTAAATTTTGTTTTTTGACTGACAAGGTAAAATAATAATAATAATAATAATAATAATAATAATAATCTTTAAAAAAAAACCTTACAGTTTTGATCAACTTGTTGACAGACGAGGTAAAAAAAATCCCAAAAAATAAAATAAATACAATTTTGATAAACTTGTTTCCAGAATTTTATTGAATCATGTTCCATTTTCTTTCTTGCCTTGTTATACAATATTTAAATATATAATCAATATTAATAATAAGAAAAAACAAGTGAAACTGTATTGGAACCAAGTGGGATTAGTGTATCCAGTATGACGGTACCAAATATTTTTTCAAAGTATTTTTTTGTGCGGCGCTGCTTGATACATTCTGGCTGAATGCTGAACAAAAATACCTTATAACTTATTGTCTACACATGGAGCTTTTCTGCAGCATCAGTGTCCCGGTCTGTGCTGAACCTCTGAGTCCAGTGTGCCTCGACCACGCCGGTGGCAGTGGCGGTGGCGGTGGCGGTGCGCTCTGGATGGATCCTGCAGGGTCAGCGGGGGCGGCTCTCTGATCTCTGACCCCAGATCGAGGCCTCGTGGCCGGGCCGGGCCGGCGGAAAATCCCCCGAGGCCTGAGCTGGATAAAAGGATGTCCAGGCAAGATGTGGATTAACACTGCGCATGTGTGTGGGACGGTGTGTGTGTGTGTGTGTGTGTGAGCTGAACTTGGTTACACGAGGCTGGCTTGAGTCTCTAGGGCACGTCGTCACACACACACACACACACACACACACACACACACACACGCAGGGTTATGGGGGTTAATTGCAGCTACACAGACGAGAAGGTTGGGTCACCTTCGCTGGAAAGAAAAAAGAAAAAGAGAAAGAGAGAGAGAGAGAGAGAGAGAGGGAGAGCAGAGGAGAGAGGAGATGGGACAGTGCATAAACTCAAGATGGACTAGTGTGTGTGTGTGTGTGTGTGAGTGAGAGAGAGAGAGAGGGAGAGAGAACAAGACACACACACACACATTTGGGTGAGGGGACAGTCTGCCTTGTGTTGTTATGTCTGGAAACAGTGTGTGTTATGTGTTACTATGACCCTCCTGCACTGTCTACAAGTCTGCTATCACACACACACACACACACACACACACACACCAGTCTCTCATCCTTTCTTTTAATCCCCTCTCCACCCCCCTCCTCTCCTCCTGCGTGTCATATTTGTGTCTGTGGAGGGTCAAAGGTCAACTTGTGGGTCTGAGGACTGAGTTTCACATGACTGAGCACCTTTGTTGCTCGCCGCAGGGGGAAGAGGGAACCTGTGTGTGTGTGTGTGTGTGTGTGTGTGTGTGTGTGTGTGTGTGAGGGGATGTACTTGGCATGTTGTGTCTAGTTTCAGGATCACAGCAGACACTGCCACCACTACAGATGTTTTATCCTCCCAGGTTCAGGTTGTGATGTCTGCTGAATGCTGTGTGAGTGTACAGAAACACACACACACACACACACACACGCACACGCACACACACTAACTGAAATATTAGTCTGGAGCATTTTACTCAATGAAACGTGCCTCAACCTGCCTCAGAGAGCTGTTGACCCACCTGAAACTATTTCATTAGTCTGAGTTTCAGCGACTGCGGTTTCGGAGGCTCTAACTCCCACGCGAGAAGAAAATTTTAGTCATTTTGGGTATGAAAATAATCAAATGAAACAAGACCAGACAAGCCCGGTTTAGCCGGACTGCCACGTAAGTGTCTCTCCGCAGGCTCGACAGACTGGAAACGAGTAACATGTCCTGAATCCGCACATACAGAGAGACTGAAACACCCGTCTGTGTGTCGGTCAGATGCACGCTGTGACTGTAAGCTTATGTGAATTTATGCATTTTTTTGTTTTTGTTTCTTGTCCTGATTTTTTTTTTTTTTTTTGACTGACAATCAATAAATCAATCAATCAAAATGAACGCGGTAAACATGAAATCACCTACCATCTGTCAATGAACACATTTACATGCACACCATATTCATGTATTATTCAGATTATCCGCAATATTCCGGTTGCACAAGAGTCATGTAAACACCCAAACCAGATTAAGGTCATATTCCGGGTGGAGAATATTCCCAATCAGACCCCTGGCATCTGCCTGTTCCAACCGGAATACTGTGCCATGTAAACGCCTTAGTCAGAAAACGCCCCGTACCGGAATATTCAGACCAGACGCCTATATGTGTTCTGCTGCCCCCCGCAGGCTGAGTGTTGCATTACATAAGAGAGGGGGAACATGCCAAGTAACATGTAAACGGAATATTCCAGTTGCTGCAGCGAATATCCACAATTTTCCTGGAGCGCTTCCGGCGGTTGTGGGTGAAACATCCGGTTGACTCGGGCGGAACGCGGAAGTAGCTATTTGTTTACGTTACGGTCTCGTCTTTTACAACGTTAGTTAGCTCGCTACTTTGTGCTCAGCTCCGCCACCCCGGAGCTACTACAGTGACGCACTGCAGCCCACAGGATGGACCGCAGGTTAATGAAGCCCGGGGAAGACAGCAAAGACGTCTCTTAAACCGATGATGTCGGCGCCGACAGGATTCGGCATGCCTACTTTACATATCGATATCTCCTAGACCGTTTATGACATACTGAAAAAAATGTCGGAAACCGGAGAAACACACTGAGATTAGACCGTTGTGAGACAGGTTAGTTTTACCCTACTGATTTTACCCTACTGCCATTACGGTAACTCCGTAGGACTACAGACATTTCTACCGTCCAATCACAGAAGAGTCCCCGGTGTGTCACATGTTTGTAATATGAGCTTCTCAGTACCGTAACTCCTGAACCAATGGTGCGACCGAAAAAAATCAGACGGTTCCTTTATCCAACCACTAACATTAAATCCATGAAACGAAACTTTACCAAACGTAAACACCAGTTACCGCCAGCCAGCTCCAATCTTTTTCCGACTAAACTACCACTTCCGCTGGCGCACCGGAAGTTTGGAACGTAATTGCTGATAATGGTTTCCCCCAGCAACTCCCCCAGGAAAATTGTGGATAAACACCTTATTCAGAAAATTACCTTAACCAGAATATTGACCCGAATCGGAATATGGTGTGCATGTAAACGTAGTCAATCGCTTTACCTAATGTTAGCTAGCTTTACCTAGCCTACTGCCAAATATCAGCCACAGCTCATGGTGAATCCCAACCCAACCGTACGCCCGACCAAACATTCACCCCACATGATGAACTCGATTAAATGCCGTCTGAGCTCTTGTGCGCCCGGTTAGCAGCCCAACTCAGTCTGAGCTCATTAGCTGGGTTTTGGTGCATGGGCGTTTCACCGGCGGGGCGTCCGTCACTCACCATCTCAGTATTCTTGGCCGGGCCACTTAGGCCGCCTGGCAGAGAAGAAATGTGGCTTGACATTTCAGCAACTGGCAGCAACAGGTCATGTCCACATGGATACAGATATATTTTTGAAAACTGAACTTTATTAACTCTCTGGGGGATTTCTGTGTTTCTTTTTTTTTCCAATCGCATTTTTTGAAAATGTCTCTTCTTGCAGACGAGAATACAAAAATAAATAAGTCTCCGAGGAAAGACGCTAAGGACTGATGGGAGAAGTTTCCACAGTTTTGGACATTATTAGCACATTTTCAACACCATGTGCGCTGTCGAAAATGTCCTAATAATGTCCAAAAACTGTACAGGGATGAGGTCAGATGACAAAAACAAAAGTGACTCGTTCATATGGACAGACAAGAGGGCAGAACTCCGACTGGAAGTCACAAATGAATACAGATTCTTAAAAATAATGGAGAAGTTGCAGCCATGTGAGGTCAGCCTCTGTCCACATGGCGAAAGGAATATGACAATTTAAAATTACACTTAAAATTGAGTTTGTATTCCAAAAGTTTTCAGCGACCAGATATGGTTTTGGCTTTTGGCCAGGAGGGCAAATCAGCAAGACAAAGTTG
>NC_043994.1:29955339-30012839 GCF_902150065.1 Myripristis murdjan | reverse complement strand
CAAACACGGAGCGATTTATGAAAGACACATGGACGGTGAGATGCTGGACTGAAAAACAGGCAGAGGCGTGTGTGTGTGTGCGTGTGTGTGCGTGTGCGTGTGCGTGTGTGTGTGTGTGTGTGTGTGTGTGTGTGTGTGGTTCTGGAGTGGCCTCAGTGTCCTGGGGGCTGGGGAGGTTTGAATGTCAGTTTCTCTAATAACGGGAATCGGTGAAAAGGTCAGGCCCAGTCGCCTGACCACAGCACCGAGGGGACGGTGTGTGTGTGTGTGTGTGTGTGTGTGTGTGTGTGTGTGTGTGTGTGTGCGCGTGTGTGTGTCTGTTGGTGTACAGGCCTGCATTTGCAGATTTGAAATTGTGTGTAGCTTATTTCAGTACATTCGAGGGTGTGTGTTTCATTGTTTCATATTCTTACTTGCATTTGAGTGTGTGTCCCTGTATGTGTGTGTGTGTGTGTGTGTGTGTGTGTGTGTGTGTGTGCGGGTGGGTGTCAGCGGAGGGGGGCGTTGGCCATGCCAGGGGCGGAAATTGATTGTCTAGCGGAAGAGAGGAAATGAGGAAGAAAAGAAAAATGGTGGAAGGTGGTGAAGAGCGAGGAGAGCAAGAAGAGAGGAGGGAGGAGGAGGAGGAGGAGGAAGAGGAGTGTATAAAGGTGATGAAGGGAAGAAAAGGAGGGAGCGAAGAAGAATAAGAGGAGTAGACGAGGGAGACGGAGCAGCGACGGAGGAGGTGGTTCACTGTAAATAAGGAAAGAGTGAGGGAGGAGAAAGAGGAGGACGATGATGAAGAGAAGGACCACAGGAGGAGGAGGAGGAGGAGGACCAGCAGACGGAGGAGAGGAAGAGGGAAAAAAGGAGGAGACGAAAAGAGGAAGAGTGGCAGCAAGAGCTTCACCGTATCACTCTATTCTATTACTCTATTAGTCTATTCCCTCGTTCATATGTCTCTCACTGTATATGTTTATAATCTCTCTCTCTCTCTCTCTCTCTCTCTCTCTCTCTCTCTCTCTCCTGGATTTCTCTCTGTGTCGTTCTCTCAAAGCAGAAACCAGGGCGGGAGGTCAGGCACTCTCCACCAGGTCAACACATCTACTTGTGTGTGTGTGTGTGTGTGTGTGTGTGTGTGTGTGTGTGTGTGTGTGTGTGTGAGAGAGAGAGAGAGAGAGAGAGAGAGAGAGAGTCAAAGCTAAGCCGACCTCTCAAAAGCCTGGACAGGATGTACCAGCTATGGATAGTAAATAAGATAGACCACACACACACACACACACACACACACACACACACACACACACACACACACACACACACAGCGGGTGGCAGGGTTTAAGCACGTCTGTGTGTCTCAGTAGCCGCGCTCTGCTGAAATGCAATAAATGCAAAAGGTCATGCAACAACAGAAATGTTCAGGAACATGTGAAATAACAGTTTACAGAGGCTTTTTATTTAAAATCTGAAAGTTTCTCATAAAAAGTTATGAAGAGAAAACAGTTTGATGTTGTGTTTTCAGAGAAAGTGAATCAGATTTGTCTCCCAATGTAGATAATCATGTTATCATAAACACACTAATGCTCGTTTCTTCTTGGTGTTTCTGACGGCTGTGGTCATACTGGTGCGATCAGACGTCCCTGATTTGATGCTTTGTCCCTGGAAATGTCCCAGAATCCCCCTCTCTGTCCAGGCAGCGCTGGACTTACCAGGCACGTCTCGTCATTTGTAGTTTTTCTTTTTTTTTTTTTTTTTTTCTTTTTTTTTTTTTTATCTCATGACCACAAGAAGCCTGTCCTGCCTGTAAGTGAGGGTACGTCACTTTAACAGATTGTGTTTAAAGTTTAAAGTTTTCCTTTTTGTTCGTAACTGGCTTCCAAAAAAGGTCCACACAGATTACAGACGAGTGACAGACGAGTGACAGACGAGTGACAGACGAGTGACAGACGAGTGACAGGTCAGATCAGTGACGCTGAGGCGACATCAGACAAAATCTCCTTGATTTTTTTCCAAAAACATGGCAAAGAATTACAAAAAAATACTTAAATAAGTTAAAGAGGGTAACCGGAAAAAAAGCAAAAAAAAAAAAAAAAAAAAGCAAAAAAAAAAAAAAATAATAATAATAATAATAATAATAAAAAATAAAAAATAAAGTTATGATAAAATTTTAAAAATATATCATTATTATAATATAAAATTATTTCTCTTCTTATTAAATTATTATTATCATTAAAAATTATTATTAAAATATTTTCATTGTTATTAAAATGATATATTTGGACGTCAGGTCAGAGATTAAAGCGTTTAAAGGGGCATCTGATTTCCGTCTGATTCTGGAATACGTCTCTTATGTTTGATGTTTATCAGCAAATCACAAACGTGACCCGGGCTGATGAAGATGATGGGAGCAAAATCTTGCCTGCTGTGTTAATTTTGTTAAATGTGGTAAATAAATAAATACATGCGTGTGTGGGCTGCAGCAGCTGATGCCCTGCAGGTTAAAGTCTCTTTACCTGCCTTTACACCCAGTTTACCTCATTTTAACTGAACCTCACACCTGCGTGGCCCCGGCCCCGGCTCACAGGGACGTCCTGAGCGGTGTGTGTGGCGGCGAGCGCGGTGTGTGTGTGTGTGGCGGCCGTGTGGCCTCGCCGCCCTGTAATGTGCCGCAGACACAAAGAGGGGAAATGACATTAATATTTGAAGTAACGAAGCCGTGTGGTCATTAGCCCGGTCTCCTCTGCTTCCATAGCAATACATTAAGCCAAGACAAGCGCCATGTATTTTACATGCTGCTGTCCACATGTGAGATGGAGCCTGATAATGATGTTGGAGAGAGAGAGAGAGAGAGAGAGAAAGAGGGAGGAAGAAAGAGAGAAAGACAAAGAAAGAAAGAAAGAAAGAAGAGACAGATGGAAAGATTAAGAAAAATGTAATCATAATAGGAGGTAAGCAACTGGACTATGCTGTGTGCATGTGTGTGTGTGTGTGTGTGTGTGTGTGTGTGTGTGTGTGTGTGTGTGTGTGTGTGTGTGTGTGTGTGTGTCAGACACCAGACGGCTGCCTGTCCCCTGGTCACACTGCTGACCTGAGCTGCCTTCTAAAGCCTCCCAGTCTCTAACTTAATGTGCATGTGTGTGTGTGTGTGTGTGTGTGTGTGCGTGCAAAACTACCCTCAACAAACCCATACATACCTACACACACACACACACACACACACGTCAGTGACCCAGGCTCACCTTTCACCTCATTGATTTCGGCCCAAATCCTCCATGTGGCATGTCTGAGCCAACAGACCTGCAGTGTGTGTGTGTATGTGTGTGTGTGTGTGTGTGTGTGTGTGTGCATGCATGCGTACTATAATTACTGAAATGGGGAAATTAAGGGCCGTTTAGACTCAGCTGACAAAAATGTAGAATAAGTTAACGTTAGCTTCCTTAGTTTTTTAGCCACGACTTGGTTAAGGTTTGGGAATTTGTTATTACTAGCTGGTGGATGTTAGTCGCTAAAAACAAACACGGCTCTCACTTGACGAGGGAGTTGAACCCCCGTCAGCTCCGGGACGTCCTGAAGAGTCAGCCGTCCAACACCCCTCCTGCCTCCGAAAACGTCTTTGTCACTCGCTTTACGCCGCCTCAGAAACCTGAAAACACAGACATTTTAACGTTTGCAGAAACACAAAATCCGAACTTTTTTTTTTATCCCTTTCACTGGGCTGGTGGGATTCATTTGTCAGGGTTTCTGTTGTGCTGCTTTACGGCACAAAACAGGAAGAGGGCGCTGTTCCTCCAGAGCAAACGGAGGTACACTGCAAAAACTCAAAATCTTAGCAAGATTATTTGTCTTATTTCAAGTCAAAAATGTCTTATTTCTAGTCAAAATATCTCATTACACTTAAAATAAGACATGATCACCTCAGAAGTAACTTGTTTTTAGACCATTTTCACTTGTTGCACTGGCAAATTTTGCCAATGAAACAAGCAAATTTTCACGTATTTCAAGTGAATTTTGACTTGAAACAAGTGAAAATTGTCTAAAAACAAGTTATTTCTGAGGTGATCATGTCTTATTTTAAGCGTAATGAGATATTTTGACTAGAAATAAGACATTTTGACTTGAAATAAGACAAATAATCTTGCTAAGATTTTGAGTTTTTGCAGTGTGAAGCTTTCAGAGTTTCTGGCGGCGTCTGGAAAACGGTGCGAGGAGCGAAAGAACGACGGAAAAAAATCACCTCCAACGTGTCGATGCTGTTCAGGGAAGACGGAGTGACAACCACAAATCATTGAGGCAAGATTTAGATAGATAGATAGATAGATAGATAGATACTTTAATGATCCTTCACAGGAAGTTGTTACAGCAGCAGTGCATTCATTCATTCCTCACACTCAGGTAACAACAAGAATAAAAAACACTATAAAACAGACATAAAATAAAAACAGACGTATAAAAAATATCAATAAAAATACAAATTGTTAAACTAAAACAACGCTAAAGTGCTGAGATGCTAAAAGTGATGGAGTGGTAGAGTGCACTAGTTATTGTACATTAAAAAGTTTGCGTATAGTCTATTGCCCCTTATGGGAACTGTAGTCTCACCTATTATATTATTTTTTAAAAAAATGATGTGCATTGTACCTTTAAAGGTGAGATCCGTAACTTTCAGCACGTTGTGGAGGAGCATCTTGTGTATCGCAGAGTGAAAACGTCGTCCGCCGTCCAGGTTTCGCCAACAGGATGCCGTTATTTCCTCAAGTGTTGATGTTTAAAATGAAAAAATAAAATAAAATAAAAAAAAAAAATAATAATAAAATACTGTGTGCAGCCACTTCACACATTATTATATCTGGATATCATCATCATTTATTTTCCAGCTTTAAGTCAGATACATTTCTTCCCCTCACTGCTTTCTTTCTTTTCCTCCCTTGTTTCCTCCTCTATTGATCTCCTTTCCTCCTCCCACTTCCTCCTTCCCTGCCTCCTTGGTCACTTCCTTCCCTCCTTCCCTCTCTCCCGACCCCTGATCTCTCCCTTTCCTGTGTCCTCCAGTTTGTTTGGTTTTCTCCTCACTCCCTTTTCTCCTTTCTTCTCCCTCTCTCTCTCTCTCTCTCTCTCTTTTCCACTCCTCCATCCCTCCTTGTCTCCTCCCCTCCCTCCTTTCCTTGTCTTCCCAGCATCCCTCTGTACCCTTGCCCGGGTCTGACAAGGTTATGGCAACGTGCTCAGAGGAGCTATTGATTTCCCCTCCATCCTCATCCCTCCATCCTCCCATCCCTTCTGCTCACTGGCAGCCCAGGGCACGGGGGGATGACACACACACACACACACACACACATACACTCACAAATACACATATAATCTCTCTTTATCTTTGTTTGGAAAAAAAAAATCATTATCTCTCTTCTATGAGCCTATCAAAGCAGTGCTTGTGAAAGAAAAAATAAAAATATATGATATATGATGCAGATTTTAAAACTACAGAAAATTAAAAAAAATAACTGCCAGTGGATTTGTTTGCCTAAATTTGATCGAAATCTGTGACCCATTCTTTTTTTTCCCCCGCAAAACTGCTGAATTTTGATGAAAAAAAAAAAAAAAAAATCTTCGGTACGTCCCAAAAAACTAAAGTTATACATGTTTTACCGCTGAAGAAAACCAGGCATTAAATTGTGAATAAATGTTTGTTACAGTAATAAATGATGTTGTAGCAATGTTTAGGTGGAAAATGTCTTTCTACCACAATTTCACAGAAACTTATATACATTTTTAAAGTTTTTCTTGTGTGATCTTTGGGCCTTTCTTTACTCTCAGCCTCAGACAGTGTGAAATATGACCGATGACACTAAAGTGCAGAGGCTGACTTTATTTATTTAGTTTGCAAATTACAATGTATGGAATTAGGGAAACAGCAAAATGTGATAAAAAAAAAATTCCCCAGTGTTGCACGTTTTTTTTTCTTTTTGCTTTTCTTTTTGCTTACATGATAGATTGTAATGAGAGTGCATGTTTATTAATAAAGAGATGAATGATGAATGGTTCAAACTCATAGCAAAATAGTTTAAAAGTTGATTTTGTCTCTGAGGAATGTTGTGTGTCGTGTGTCCAGGTGAGTTTCTTTATTTTCCTGTTTGGATGAAAAGATGAAACGCGTTCGACATGAGAGCTGCTGAGGGGAACGGGAAAACACTTCAATAATAATATTAAAATGATATTAATCAGTTCGTGAAACACTCTCTTTAGTGACGCAGGGACGTGTTGCATTCAAAAACCCTAAAAGTTTACAGGAAAATTCATGTATTCTTCTTTTTTTTCTATTTCTTGGAACATTTCAAGTTCATTCCATCTTTGTCTTGTTTTTGCTCACCTGTTTCGTCCTGCTCACCTGCATGTGTGTGTGTGTGTGCGTGTGTGTGTGAAACTGGCCTGTCACTGAAAGGCACACACACACACACACACACACACCATCTCTCTCTTCCTCTCTCTCCTTTCCCACCAGCCTCACACACAACATTTGACATACCGTGCTCTGACACAACACTGATAATTATAATTATCTTATTAGACTGATAAATTGGGCCGATATTGACAATTTAATAAAAAATGATGCTCCTCTGCCCACAGCTGGAGAAATTATTGCAGGATTCACGTCAAAACCTCAAACAAAATGTGTGAAACCTGCTTCGCCTCAGCTGAAAGTCATAATCCACGACACTTTCATACAAATAAACATCGGTTTTAGCCAAACAACACAAATGTGATTCCATTTTTACAGTGAAAACTGGAGCACGGGAAGTGATGTGTGTGTTATATTTCCAGAGGAGGAAGAAGAAGAGGGCAAAAAAAAAAGGAAATGCAAGCCCCGCCCACAGTGTTTGATTGACAGGTGATCACAGGGACACCACAGTGCAAAAGGTGCTCATTATTACATTTTCATTTTTGGTATCCAATGATGGAAATTCTGATTCTGACCAAATAAAAACCCGGAAAATATTTGTTTATTTTGTTATTTATTATTATTATTTCGCAACACAACAAAGCCTCAGTTCAAGAGCATCAGTGTGGGTGTTAAAAACCACACTGAGTGCATCCAAAGTATAGGAACAATATATTCCTGTTCTGGTTGTTGAACGTGCCCCCCCCTCCCCAAAATGTTCGCCCCTCTCCTGAAACTTGGCCCGCTTCCCGCACGAAAGGGCTTTCCCTAATGTGATTGCTGTGGTCATGGGCCCGCGCCGATTTTCCTTTTTACGAGGGGGAAAATGAGCTTTGATTGTTGGAGGCGCGTCTTGTGTCGAGGTCCCGCAGCAAACGAGACGGACGGGCCGAGCGGCCGACAGCGCTGAATGAGTGGCAGCGTGCCAAAGCCAATAAGAAGCCGCGGTGGGAGCCAGGGGGAGGGGAGACACTCATGTATTATTCATCATTATTCAAATAATCCCCAGACAGTGCGGTGTGTTGGTGTGTGCGAACGTGCATGCGTGTGTGTGACGGTGGTTTAAGGTATAAAAAAAAAAAAAAAAAAAGGGTGGATTACCAGTCAGACTGGCCCTCTGCTGCGGGACGTCAGCTGTCAAAACAAGCTGCAATAAAACGTGTGGCTCACACAACCACAGTGACGTGTTTCAGTCAGCTGCCTGTTTTATCATCACGTCTGGACTCAATATGACCCTTGAATTTATGAAATCCTCGCTAAATTGAAGTTTGGCATTTCAAAAATTCATAGACGTCAATGTCAATTTTCTGTCTTTGCAAAATAAGGAGCGAAAAGACTTTTATTCTGAATGAGCCTTTACGATTTTCCCTGTTTCCGTACGAAGGTGGTGTGTGATGGGAGGTCGCACAGAAATATGTGACAACTCATTTGAAATTGTTCTCAAAATAAAGCTGCATATATCAGCCGTGATATTTCATCATGTCAATATGACTCTGGCTCTCATATAAAGAGAAAAATTATCATTAAACGGCCAGACTTCTTACTTACTATCTCTATCTCTTACTATATTCCCACAAATCACTTGCTAGCAATTAATATTATGTAGAGAATATATTCATATGAAGGTTACTGTGGTGTAAATGCTGCATTAGGAAAAAAAAAAAAAACTGTACTACTCAGATATTTGTAAAAGAACGGCTGTTCGTATCAGAATTCCCAGCATGAAGGTGCTGAATTCGCTTTGCATCAATTTATACTTTATGAGATTAGTAGAAATGTTGTTTATGTGTTCAGAAAATGCACTGCTACAACTTTGCATTGGGTGTTATTCACAGTTAATAGGTAACAGTTTACAATGAGAGTACAACAATTAACGTTAGTTAATGCCGTAATAAACATTAAGTAACAGGTAATAAACAATAAGTAACAGGTAATAACCATTAGGTAACAGTTAACTAACCGTTAACTAATGTGTCTAAGAATCATGTACTAAAGCTGTTCATGCTAAGGTATTAATTTATATGTTATTTAAGGGTTATTGTAGATATTATTAACATTAGTAAATGCCATAATAATCATTAACTAACAGTTAATTAACCATTACGGCATTAACTAATGTTAACTAACGTTAATTGTTGTACTCTTGTTGCAAAGTGTTACAGGTTGATGTCACTAGATTGTCACTAGAATGTGAGTAGACCGCTGTGTTTTCAGGAGAAACAGGAATTCAGTTTTTTCCATGCAAAAACCCTGGAACAAATTTGTACCGCATGTTAGGGACACCGACAGGGAACTTTGGAAACTAATCACACTCGATATCGTGTTTGCGAAAGTATTAGCATGGACCCTGCTGCTAACCCTAACCCTACTAATAATCTACCGGGGACTCTTGGATTATTTTGGATTTAGGCTTCCAGTTCCACATGACACGTCCCAGACCTCACAGCATACCTTTGGCTGTGCGGCTGAATCAGTCAAAGCAGCAGAGGACAGAGTTAAAGAGCCACTGACTGACAGATGATAGATGATAGATGATAGATGAACTGAAGTTTGATCAGTGGGTCAGGCCTCGTCTCTATCAGCCGGAACGTTCTTTAACCTGGAACCTACCAGAACCCGTGAACTTCACTCGGAGGAGCTCCAGCCTTAATCTTCATGTGGTCTTACTTTATGTTTCTCAGCTGTTTGGCTGTGGACTGGATGCACTGCGCTCCCAAATACAGTGAATTTTTCATTACTTTTTTTTTTTTTTCCATTTCTGACAACTGTCATTTCTTTATTTTTTATTGTAGATCAGCTGAGTACTGTAGAGAGTCAGTTAAAAGTAGAGTCAGGTACTTGAAAACAGTAGAAAAACATAACCTAGACTACTAACCTAGTTTAACCCCCACCTGTTGACAGCCTTTGACACTTCTCAGGGTTTTTTCTATTGTGAAAATGGTTCTGCCTGCAGGAGAAAAGACGCCTCCTCCGACTTTGGTTGCACCAGTATAGCGCGACCCGACCAGTACCAGTATTACCAGTACTTTTTGTTAAACTGTGCATACAAAGCATTCTAGATAGTCACTTTAGAGATAGATAGATAGATAGATACTTTATTCATCCCGAAGGAAATTCGCAGTTTTTCAGCAGTATCCACAGATTACAGATTAAATAAATAAAAAATAAAGAATAAGATCTAAGTACAGCACACGAGAGATCTAGGTGCAACAGTGTGCAAAAAACAATGTGCAAAAAACCGTGTGCATGGGTGTATTAAATGTGCATAGATGTAGGTCAATGTGCAAATTTAGAAGAAATATACAGTATATACAGATGATAAATAGCAGTAAGCAATATAAACACTATAAACAAGGAATATAAAAAAAATAGAAATATGAACATTTTAAACATAAGTATGGACAATTTAAACAGGAGAGGAAAATAAACTAAACCTGGGGAACAACCCGCTCTGACCGAGGTTCAGAGTTAGTGTGAAACCATGAGACCAAGACCTTTATTCTCCCCAGATAAAAATCGGGGCTTTCACCCGTTTCTGTTTTCTGCTCGCTGCTTTGTGTTGTCGTCCTCTGATGGGGCAAATTTACAGAAGTGCTGCCCAGTCGCCGCTTGGACCAATCAAGACATCAGCCCTGCTGGCTCTCCGAAACGTTCCTGGGCCTCCGATTTTAGTATCGCCTCCCAAGCAGGGACTAAACCGGGAGCTTTGCGACCTGTGAAATAGCCTTGACGCCGTGATTTAGGAAAGTCTTGCAGTTGAAATCGGCCAAATTCTCACGATAAATCCCCCGTTAACATGATCTGCTCTCATGCCCCGGCCTCTCATCAGAAATCACACACAGTAGCTCCGTTCCCTTTCTAGTTTTTTCTATGATTTCTATGCCTGCACGCTCTCAACTCTGCACAAAGCAGCTTTTCCAAACCAAATAATTGAAGGGCTCGACGTGGCTCGGATGAACGTGCTGCCGGTGATGGGTTGGTGAAAAGGTACGAGCCGTTCACTGCTTCGACAGCCGCGCAGAGAAAACTAACTTTAAACTTCTAATTTGAACGGTGAGCTGTGGAACATTATTGCGAGGCCCTTTGCCCTCGCCAATTACCTCCACACATCGAGACACATTATAATTAACTGAATGTAACAAGTTGAGTTGCTAATTAAAATGTATTTATGATATTAATGCTGATAAAACTGACATTTACTTTTTTTTTTTTTTTTTCCTGAATTCCTCCTTGTCATCTATTAATGCCTGTAATATTACACCGGAGTTGATACTATGTGCTACTTTGGCAGCAGAAACTTCTATCCTGTCATGTAAATAAAGCAGATTTTAATTGAATTGACACCGACGTCCGTTAAGGACAAGGTAAACTGAATGATAGTCATTAAGTAACATTCATCAACACTTGTACATGGAGTACGGAGCGACTTAAACACCAATATCAAGGACTAAAATTCTTCAACGCACGCTCTGTCATTCAGCGCATTCACTACTCACACAACGCAAGCGGCGAGTGAGGACAAGGACTGCAAGAGTCGTTTTCATTAGGCGCTGAATCCGCCGCGTGGCCTCTGCACATCTGTGTGTGTGTGAGTATACGCAGGTAATGTGTGTGTGTGTGTGTGTGTGTGTGTGTGAAAGAGAGAGAGAGAGAGAGGTCTGAATACAAGTGAGCGTTAATGAATTTGGGGGATCCCACTATGGCTTTCCCAGACACAGACTGACCTTTCAGCCCAGACGGGGCAAAGGAGAGGGGTCTGTGTGTGTGTGTGTGTGTGTGTGTGTGTGTGTGTGTGTGGTCGGGATGGAAGAAAGCGATACTGCAGAACCTGGAGGGGATGTCAGCGACGGCCTGCAAGCCGCACCATGAAAAAAACAAAAAACAAAAAAAAAACAGGGAGCGCGTTCCTCACACGTGAACTCCACACGCGGGAGCGCTTGATATTCACCCCGGCACTTGCCAAAACCAAACGGCGCGCTCCGGCCGGGACGCTTATGTCTCTTCCGCTCTGAATGCAGAACACTGGCATCGATGCGCAAATGTTAGATGATTATAACGGAGTGACTTTAGCGACCTTCAAGTCTGATGGAGCTGTTTTTCCTGTTTTTTTATTTTATTTTTTATTTTATATATATATATTTTTAAATGAATATGAATGAATTGGGGGTGAAGTAGCCTTGACTTCTAAACTAACAAAGCCTATTTTTTTTTTTTTTATTATTATTTTTTATTTTTGCAGTTTTAATATAAATTTGTTGTGAGTGGTGTATTAATTTGTGGGTAACAAGCCCAACACTGATGTCACGATGTCATGTCACATCCCAAATAATAATAATAATAATAACAATAATAACAATAACAACACCAATAATAATAATAAATAATAATAAATAATAATAATAATAATAATAATAATAATAATAACAATAATAATGATAATGATAGTACGGAGACAAAACATCAGACTATTCATCATTGTCCAAATTTGCAAGTCTGCATATTTTGGCAGGGTGTGCTTCTTTTAATAAAGTGGAGGGAAGGGGGCGGGGCTTCCTCTCTCTCTCTTTCCCTCCCTTTCTGTGTGTGTGTGTGTGTGTGTGTGTGTGTGTGTGTGTGAAACGCCCTGAGCATCCACGGTGCTGAAGCGTCTCTAATCGATTTGTCTGCGGAGGCGCGGCGTCACACTCAAGAGTACCACAATGCACCTCTCCCCCACTGGTGACACGGACCCCTCCCACTCCCAGACACCTCAGGGAGCCGGAGCGACGCTCGGGGAGTTTTCCACCGGGACAAAGAACAGGGAGGACAACAACAACGACAACAACAACAACAACGACAACAACAACATGCCATCACCACTGCTCACACTGCTGCTCCTGTGACTGCTGTTAGTATTACAAACATCACGAGTACTGCCACAAGTACTGCTATTATTACTACAACCACTGCTGCTATTACTGCCATTACTACTACTGCTGTCACTACTACTGCCACAGTACTACTACTACTACTGCTATGATTACTGCTATCACTGTTACTGTTAGTGTGAGGGTTACTGAAGTCACTGCTACTTTAACCACTATGACAGTTACTGTTATTATGATGACTAATATTGTTATCAGTATTACTTCTATTATTCCCACTACTACAGTACTGCAACTAGCAATATTACTACTACTACTACTACCACCACTACTACTACTATTACTGCTGCTGCTGCCACTGTTTTGATTGCAAATACCATGACTACTACAACTACTACACGTATTACTACTGCTTCTACTATTACTGCTACTAATGCACCATCTGCACTCCTCCATGTTTAATATTTTTATTTTTTATACAATCAATTAATCAATCAAGAGGGAACCACATTTTAATTTCCTTATGCAACCTGTTGTATAATGACCAATAAACTTCCTTGTATCCTTGTAATCAGAGAGTTTACTGCTTTTGCTGTTACTGCTAGTGCTGCAGTATTTAATACTACTACCATGTTTACTGTTATCTCTGTCACTACGAGTATTTAGTTATGAGTAAAACTGCTACTACAGCCACTGCTACTGCTACTCTTGTTATTATTGCTGCTATTATTGTTATTATTATGACTATTATTGCTCTCAGTGTTACCTCTTACTACTACAGATCTTATTACTTATTACTTAGATCTTATTCTGTTGTACGTAGATCTTATTCTTTATTTTTTTAATCTTTTTTTATTTATTTAATCTGTAATCTGTGGATACTGCTGAAAAACTGCGAATTTCCTGCGGGATGAATAAAGTATCTATCTATCTATCTATCTATCTACAGTACTACTACTAGCATTATTACTACAATCTGTATAAGTGCTTCTGCTATTGTAATTGTTTTTACTACTAATGAGACTGCAATTACTGCAGTTTCACTGCTGCTACTGCTGCCGTTAGCAAAACCGCTATTACTGCTAGTACTACTACTATTATTTTTAAGACTATAGATTGTATACAATAAGAACAGGACGGCAACACCATCAGAGAGAGAGAGAGAAAGAAAGAAAGAAAGAAAGGAAGAGAGAGAGAGAGAGAAACGAGGGCGCTGTGCACAGACAAGAAGGAATTAAGAAAATGAGTGAGTTTCTTTCGGAAAGCCATCACAACAATCTGCTGTGCGCCCGTGTGTCCACACTGCTGCTCTTCATTATCATGAGAGGAAAAAAAAAAAAAAAAAAAAAAGAGAGAGAATAAAGCCTCATGTGCACCGAGGAAAAGAGGAAGAAACCAAAGAACATTTGAAAGACAGAACATAAAAGAAAATTGATGAAGTCATCAAAGCTGCGTTGTTTTTCATGAGGAATATGGCGTCACGTATACCAGTGGGCTTCCAATGTGGCTCGTGTGTGTGTGTGTGTGTGTGTGTGTGTGTATTTGGGTAACTTGGGGTCAACGAGTAATTACAGCGTCCCTGTTCAGCCTCGTCAACAATATGTTACCTCAACACGCTGCTGCTAATCTGTGTTGGAACCACGCTGAGTTACACAGAGCCGCCACTGACCTGCTGTGTACAGCCTGACCTGGCATCTGCACGCTGCTGTTTATGGCCACCCGCTGTGTGCGCGCGCGTGTGTGTGTGTGTGTGTGTGTGTGTGTGTGTGTGTGAGTGTGTGTAGGTGTGTGAACGTGTAAGCGTATTGTTGCGTCTCAAGCAAACACCTGATGCGGACTATCTCGTGTTTCACAGCAAGGTCACGGAGGGAGTAGGCGTATATACACACACACACACACACACAAACACACATGCATTCACACACACACACACACAGCTTGATCAGAGAATGATATTTGTGCTGAAGACCAAAAACATACACTAATACATGGAAAATCAAAACAAAATTCATTGTAAAGCAGATGCAAGTGGAAAAGGAAGCTGAATTCTCTCTGTCTCTCTGTTACTATGGCACACACACACACACACACACACACACACACACACTCGGCCGCACACAGACTCAAAGCGTTTCACACATTTCCCATTTACTCCATTCATCGAGCAGTTTAGCGGCGTTCAAATGGAAACGTGGGTAACTGGCGGCGCCGCTGATCAAAGCGCGGCTGTAACTCGGTGTGTCGGCCTCGCAGGAGGACGACGACGACGGAGGAAATCCACGCGCTCACTCTCAAAGAGGAGGGGAAGCGTTCCTCTGCAACGCCGTGTGGGACGTCAACCGCGTCTCCTAAAAACGAAAACCGCATTCTCAGTTCCGCTTTCATCGGGAAACGGTATTTTGTCACAGATTGCGTTCGTTTGTGACGCATCATAATTACATTTCCAATCAGCACATCTTCCAGTTCAAGTTCAAGTTCAAGGTTTTATTTGTCCCGTGCATGATTCATGATGTACAAGTGCAGTGGCAGTGAAATGCAATGGTGACAACCCCAGCACTGTGCAAGTAAAATGGTTAAAAATAGAAATAAAAATAGAAAGAATATATATACACTCCTACACTGCAAAAACGCAAAATCTTACCAAGATTATTTGTCTTATTTCAAGTCAAAATGTCTTATTTCTAGTCAAAATATCTCATTACACTTAAAATATGACATGATCACCTCAGAAGTAAATTGTTTTTAGACAATTTGCTTGTTTCATTGGCAAAATTTGCCAGTGGAAAAAGTGAAAATTCACTTGAAATAAGTGAAAATTAGCTAGAAACAAGCAACAAATTTTGCCAATGAAACAAGCAAATTTTCACTTGTTTCAAGCAAATTTTCACTTGAAACGAGACAATTGTCTAAAAACAAGTTACTTCTGAGGTGATCATGTCTTATTTTAAGTGTAATGAGATATTTTGACTAGGAATAAGACATTTTTGACTTGAAATAAGACAAATAATCTTGGTAAGATTTTGAGTTTTTGCAGTGTATATCCAATCCTATATACAATAATCAGTACAGTAGTCCCTCGTTTATCGCGGGAGTTACGTTCTAAAAATAACCCGCAATAGGCGAAATCCGCGAAGTAGTCAGCTTTATTTTTTACAATTATTCTAGATGTTTTAAGGCTGTGAAACCCCTCACTACACACTTTATACACTTTTCTCAGACAGGCATTAACATTTTCTCACTTTTCTCTCTTGTTTAAACTCTCAAAGTTCAAACCTTCGTAGAAAAATAAGTCCAGTATTATAGAATGAACGCATTCTGTACTGTACAGGAGACACGGCACGGAGGAGATGGATTGACTATGGTCTACAGTCCCTTAGCCAATCAGGACGCAGAACACAATGTGCAGGTTCTCCCTTAGCCAATCAGGACGCAGAACACAATGCGCTGTTAAAAAAAAAAAAAACATGCAAAATCATGCTAAAAAAAATCCGCGAAACTACGAGGTGGCGAAAGTTGAACCGCGTTATAGCGAGGGACAACTATAATACAACTACAGTTATGAACATTACGTGTGCATAAGTAATAAATAGAAGTAAGAAAGGAAATAGAAAATGAATGGATGGATGGGAACGTGAAGACCCACATCCATTTGAGCTGTCAATAGTTGAGCTGGATTTTAGCCACTTTTGTTTCCTTCAGCCACCAAAAGGACTTGGTTAAGGTGAGTAACAGGTGAGTAAAAGGTCAGGTTTACCTTTTTATGTGATGGAAATAAAAACATGCAGTTTATGCAGCACATGAAGGTGTGTCGGTGCTAAACGCTGAGCTTGTGGCTGCTCTGTGAGTCCCATAGAGACGGCTGACCAATCCAAGGAAAAAGCCACATAAAGTGGGTTAGTGAGGCGGTGAGGTGACCACGAGCTGCTGGGAAAAAAATAAATAAATAAAAAATAAACATGAAGTGAATGTAAAAACGTGTTTGTGACATAACACACTGTCATTGTAGCGTTTGCAGCAAAAGTAACGCGAGTAAGAGACTGAAATGACACAAAATCAAGCACCGCTGTCATGATGATGTCATCCAATACCCTGTTTAGGTTGAGTAAACTGCTGAAAAAAAGGAATAGTGCACACAAAATCACAAATAAATGATATAAAAATAATAATGGGAAAAATATCATAAAGGTACATTAGAGCTGGAAAAAATATTCCCCTTCATCTGTGTGATGACCTTTCAGCTTTTTCAGTGATAAAACTCAGACTGTGTGAGGAGAGTGTTGATTTGGAACCACAGACAAACAGAGGAGCAAAAGAAAGAAAGGAAGAATGAAAGAAAGACAGAAAGAAAGAAAGAAGATGAAGCAAGACACTGATCTGGAGAAAAAGAACACACATCTTTGCGTCACCAGTTCGCCACTAAAACAGTTTTCGTCAGAGTTTTTTTTTTTTTGCAGTGAAGACTATTACTGTCTTTTAAAATGTTTATTAATGTACACTGTCTCTAGAGATCTTTACACTGGCTTCCTGTGTGTCAAAGAATAGACTTCAAGATATTGCTGTTGGTTTATAAAGCACTAAATGGTTTAGGGCCAAAATGCATCTCTGATCTGCTGCTAAATTATGAGCCATCCAGACCTCTGAGGTCGTCTGGGACAGGTCTGCTTTCTGTCCCCCAGAGTCAAAACTAAACATGCAGAAGCAGCGTTTAGTTTTTATGCTCCACTGCACTGTAACTTTCAATGTCCTGCTTTATCATCTTATTCTCCTTTTGGCTTCTTTTTATTAATTGTTTTTATGTATGTTTTCTTGTGTTGCTTTTATATTGTTTTAATGCCTTTATGCTCAATGTAAAGCACTTTGAATTGCCTTGTCGCTGAAATGTGCTATACAAATAAACTTGCCTTGCCTTGCCTTGCCTCTAACAAATAAAGGTTAAAGAAAGAAAGAAAGAAAGAAAGGAAAAAGGAGGATTTGTGACGCTTGTGATCCTGGTGGGACGAGAAGCAATCAGCTTGGCAGAAGAAGAAGAAGAAGAAGAAGAAGAAGAAGAAGAAAAAGTGTTTTTCTGCGCATGCTTAATTAAAGAAAATTTTGGAAAAACTTTGTGGACTGAAAAAACAAATCATTTTAAGATTTGAAATTTCAGGATTAGCGCGGACTCGGCCCCGACACAGGGCCGCAGAAAACGGAGATGGAGTGAGAGAGACAGAAGATGAAGAAAGAGGTGTGTGTGTGTGTGTGTGTGTGTGTGTGTGGCGGGGGGTATTTAATTGCTTGGAGGGAGCGTGACAGTCGAGAGCGGAGCAGAGGGAGGAGAAGCTCCAGCGGTATTGATCAGGCCGGCTCTTCCATTTCAGTCGCCTCCAGCCCCCTCCTGCGCCTCTCCCTTCGCCCAATTTGCACCCGTAATTTAGATTTGAGTGTTTGTGTGTGTGTGTGTGTGTGTGTGTGTGTGTGTTTAAGTGTGTGTGTGTGTGTGTGAGTGTGTGTTGAGGTCATTCTGCGAGGTGTTTGTCCTTCACTTTGTGCCTACATCTCTTTTGTATTCATTTACTTGTTAATGTGGCTGTCCATCACGCGTCAACACAGAGGAACCTGAGATGCTGTGTGTGTGTGTGTGTGTGTGTGTGTGTGTTTACATGTTCTTGTGTGTGTGTGTGTATGAGATCCAAAAACAGATTTCTGTGTACACACTCGTCTGTCTGGACGGTTCACGTGTGTGTGGATGTTTCAGGGTGGACGTTAAGGTGTGTATTGGCTGTGGGTGTGTATTTGTGTGTGTGTTTGTAACCAGGTGATGAAGGTGGTGTGTGTGTGTGTGTGTGTGTGTGTGTGTGTGTGTGTGTGTGTGAATAGGGGGGGGGGGGGGGGGGGGGTATCCTTCCGGATCGATCTCCCCTCTCCCCCTAGAGTGACCCTGCTCCTCCTCCTGCGCCTCCTCCTGGGCCTAATGAGACACTCCTGGTCCCACACACACACACACACACACACACACACACACACATACACACAGAGAAAAACACAAATACACCCATATGTCACACACAGTAATGTGCAAAGTGCATGTGCATACAGAAAACATCACTCATGTTGGACTGAAATGTTCAAATGCTTCAAAATGATCACACACAAAACACACACACACACACACACACACACACACAGATGGATGGACACACACACATGCACACAGTTGGTGTCTGTGCTTGGGGTCACGATCAAGGCCGTGACCTTCCACCCCTGTCTCAGTCCCAGACTGAATCAATTCCTAACCAGACAGCCACACACACACACACACACACACACACACAGACACACACATACCCACAGACAGACACACACACACACACACACAACATACAAAGCACACACAAACACAATGACCAGAGCCCTGCTGGTTCTGCAAACAATAGGAGGGACCACCGGAACCGTGTGTGTGTGTGTGTGTGTGTGTGTGTGTCAGAGTGTGTGACAGAGAGGCAGAAAAGGTGAAAGGCAGCCTGTCTGACCTGAAGCAGAACACACTGTTACGATGCGCTGAAGAATTCCTCCGGTTAAAGTTTCTCTCATTTTCCAGATTAACTTGAATTACCGTTTAAATTAATCTGGAAATAAGAAACAAACAAATAAACAAACAAAAAACCCTGCTCCTTGTCAATCTCTCCAGGTATCAATGTACTTATAATATGATCATTATTAGTTAGACACACACACACACACACACACACACATGAAACAGCCATGAGACGAGCTTCCTGTCATTACACACTGCAGATATTTTATGCTGCAACCATCAGAATTATAATTACAGACAGAAAAAGCCAAACAACAACATCAACACAATGTGTACCTGTGTGTGTGTGTCAGCTGGGTGTGTGTGTGTTGTCTGGGTGTGTGTTGCCTGGGTGTGTGTTGCCTGGGTGTGTGTTGCCTGTGTGTGTGTTGTGTGCCGCGGGACTTTGCGGTGTTTCCGGTGATTCCGAGGCGAAATGATGATCAGATCATAAATCTGCTGTCTGCAACGTTTTTTTTTTTTTTTTTTTTTTTTGCCCTTAGTGTTGACTGTCAGGCGGCGCCGGCGGTGGTGAAGGCGAGGGTTAGGAAGCGCAGCCTTACAGTCGACTTTCAGGGCGAAAAAGAAAAAAAAAAAAAAACCTTCCAAGAGCCTGTGCTGTGGAGGAGAGGAGTCACAAACACAAACACACCCTGCATCAGAACGAGGTTTTGGATCAAATGATTGTCTGTGCTGTGACTGAAACTGCCTGATACAACTTTGATTTTTGTGCAAAAAGAAAAGTCAGTTCTAAAAATTTTGCGGGGCGTCCCATCAGCCATGAGGTTGGTTTTTTAGTATTTTTGTATCGCGCCTCGCTCTTTTCCTCTCTGCGATTTCAGATGACTGACCAGAGGAACCAGAGCTGCAGCATTAAAATAAAATAAATAAAAATAAAATAAAATACTTCTTACAGGTTAATGCATCAATAAGGAGCCATCCATCACAATAATCTACTTTCACTTAACACACTGAGCTGCATTTTACATTTTATATTTTCAAAGCAGGATTTTTACTGGAGCGTTTTTATCAATATGGTGTTTAATGTTTTTTTTTTTTTTTTCCATCACTGAGTAGTAACGCAGCACCACCACCTTTTTTTTTTTCCCCTCATTACAGCACAGAAGAGCAGATAGGTGGGGTTAAGTCTGGGGTCAGTAGGGTCGTCTGTGTGTGTGTGTGTGTGTGTGTGTGTGTGTGTGTGTGTGCTGGTCACTACAACACAGCAGAGGAGACAGGGTTAGACGCAGTTCACTGATAAGGCAGTTCCTGGAAACAAGGAGGGGACGGCAGACGTTTGTATGATGCCCGTGTGTGTGTGTGTGTGTGTGTGAGTGTGTGTGTGTGTGTGTGTGTGTGTGTGTGTGCGTGCGTGTGTGTGCACGTGCACTCCTGCCACAGCTGAACAGCCACTTTACAATGATAAGCAGGACAAAACCCACTTGTCTTAGGCGGATCAGTCAGACACACACAGAGGAGGAGTGTTAATAAAGACTTGGAGCTGCCAAAGTGCAAAAGCTGAGACAAAGAAATCTTGAAAGCGATGAAAAAAAAAGTTCTACCTTCATCAACCACTAAGATGTGAGAGTTAACTAAACGTCACAAACTGTAATAAAACAGAGTCTGAGTCTGTTCCAGCAGGCAGACACACCAGGACCCGCCTCAAAACACTGTCGTCTCCCCGAGTTTGTAGGTGGAATCATTTTTCACATTTTGGGCCATTTTGGCTTTTTGGTTTCGGCTAGTTCTAGGTCTAGGTCTAGGTCGAGGTCGAGGTCGAGGTCGAGGTCGAGGTCTAGTTCTAGGTCTAGGTCTAGGTCTAGGTCTAGTTCTAGGTCTAGGTCTAGGTCTAGTTCTAGGTCTAGGTCTAGGTCTAGTTCTAGGTCTAGATCGAGGTCGAGGTCGAGGTCGAGGTCGAGATCTAGTTCTAGGTCTAGGTCTAGGTCTAGTTCTAGGTCTAGTTCTAGGTCTAGATCTAGGTCGAAGTCTAGGTCTAGGTGTAGGTCTAGGTCTAGGTCTAGTTCTAGGTCTAGATCTAGGTCGAAGTCTAGGTCTAGATGTAGGTCTAGGTCTAGGTCTAGTTCTAGGTCTAGGTCTAGGTCTAGGTTGAGGTCTAGGTCTAGGTCGAGGTCGAGGTCTAGATCGAGGTCTAAGTCGAGGTCGAGGTCTAGGTCTAGGTGTAGGTCTAGGTCTAGGTGTAGGTCTAGGTCTAGGTCGAGGTCTAGGTCTAGGTCTAGTTCTAGGTCGAGGTCTAGGTCGAGGTCTAGGTCGAGGTCGAGGTCGAGGTCTAGGTCTAGTCTAGGTCTAGGTCAGGGTTAGGGTTAGGGTTAACAAAGCAGTACACAATGACAGACAACACACACAATGAAGACACAACGCATAAAAAAAAGCCCCGCGAGAGTTTCACAAATCTAGGGTTACCCTCTAGAGGCTACAGGTTTGAAATCTCAGTTCCAGGATGGTTCGATGAAGACAACAAATCAGATTTTAATGAGAAATTCGATGTTTTAGTGTAATATTCCTTCACAAACAAACAAAAGGCCGGGGTTGTGTCTGTTGTTGTCACGGCGGCGGTTTTCGGCGTTGGCGAGGACAAAGAGAGGTTTATTCCAGCAGAACATGGAGCACCTTTCAGCAGCCTCTCCAAAACACTCGGGCAGCACCTGAACGCCCCGCGCAAACTGTTTATTTGACTTGCTGCTGAGAGCGTGCCGCCGTGTGTGTGTGTGTGTGTGTGTGTGTGTGGGTGTGTGGGTGTGTAAGTGTGACACTATGCGTTGGAGTGGAGGATTAACTGCACGTGTGTGTGTGTGTGTGTGTGTGTGTGTGTGTGCACTTGAGTTTGTGTGAGTGTGTCCTTATAAGTTTATAGAATTGTATGTGTGTATGTGTGCATTCATGCTTGCAAGCTGGTGTTTAGTGTGTGTGTGTGTTTGTGTGTGTGTTTGTGTGTGTGTGTGTGTGTTTTCAGTTGCATTAGGCCTTGCTTCCTTCCTTCCTGTTCAAGGGGACCTGGTCTGGTCCCTTTACCCACCAACGCCTCTGTCTCCTTAGGGAGCCAGTTTCAGTGTGTGTGTGTGTGTGTGTGTGTGTGTGTGTGTGTGTGAGAGAGAGAGAGAGAGAGAGAGAGAGAGAGACACTTGGCTGAGCAGGGTGGTCCTAAAGGACTAGTCTACCGGTTTAGTTCCTGATTCTCAGACACACACACACACACACACACACACACACACCTGCGCTGTCACACCAGTCAACCGCTCCTAAATATAGCCAAACCATGTGATACACACTTACTGACCCACACTTTCCTTCACACCTGCCTTCCTTTATTCTTTCTCTCTTTTTTCTTTCTTTCTCTCTCTCTGTGTAGGTGTGTGTGTGTCTGTGTGTGTGTGTGTGTGTGTGTGTGCTTCTGGGTGTGGGCAGTTGAGATGTGCTGGGGGAGGGTGTGTATGTGTTTGGTTTGGTCATTTATTTATTAGTTTTTGATGGAATTCTTCTTATTGTAGTTATTATTATTATTATTATTATTATTATTATTATTAGTAGTAGTAGTAGTAGTAGTATTAATGGTAGTAGTAGTATGTATGTATTTTTTTCCCCCCTGCATTGTGTTCAATATCCTCCATAGGCTGTTTGTCAGTGTTGAACAGCAGCTGGCCTACAGGGGGCGCTACACTGAGGTCCCCAATCCAACATGGCACCAAAGTCATGTTGAGAAAAACTCCCTCAGACCCACAGTGACCTCTGTGTGTCTGACCATGTTTGTTATCGGCGTTTCATCGATGCAGAATTAGAGAGATCGTCTCAGTGCGACACACACACACACACACACACACACACACACACACACACACACACAGTTATGATTTGACCTTAAGGCTCAGCCGCGCCGCCCAATCAGAATCACAAAACATACGCAACACAACAGTCTGCAGTCAGTGAACATCCTTCTTTCTTTCTTTCTTTCTTTCTTTCTTTCTTTCTTTCTTTCTGTCTTTCTTTCTTTCTTTCTTTCTGTCCGTCTCTCCATTAATTCCCCATTTTCCTTCTCTTCGTCCTTTCACTATCACTTTCCCCAGAAGGCTGTTTTTTCCCCTTCACCCCTTCTCAATTACTGAATGATGAAGTTACTCTCTCTCTCTCTCACACACACACACACACACACACACACACACCCCCTCAGTGAGTCGGAGCGGTGTATTGGGTTTGGGAGCGGTGGGATGGTTTGGGTGTTGCGTCGTTGGGATGCGGCGCGGCTGTGTTTGGGGTCAGGCTGCTATCATGTTGCCAATCAGCGAGGCGGCTCCGAGCCCTCATCAGCCTCTGATTGCATTTAGAATGGCTAATTAAATAAAATATGACATTATGTAAATGTCTGTGTCTCTGCCATATGGCCCCGGGCACTGCCCCCCCCCCCCCCTCCTCCCAACGCTGCCCCAGCTCAGAGGGGGCAGTGGTGATCTGTATGTGTGTGTGTGTGTGTGTGTGTGTGTGTGTGTGTGTGTCCATTTACACAAATCCTGTAGGAGAGAGCAGAGTGAAGAAAATGGAAATGAGAGCTCTCCCTGCCTACCTGAGATGCTGTGATTGTCTTAACCTTTATTTTCCTCTTAAATGATTTTATTTCTTTCTCTCAGTTTGATGCGAAATGTTTAGAGTCTCTGAAACGGGGATCTAGTGGGCTGCAACTCCGCATAAACTCATTTTTAAAGGGAAAAATACGACTTTAACATGCTTAGGAAACAGGCGTTGGTGATGTACATTGTATTTGGTGTTTGTCTCTTGGATGATCGGGCGAATGCAGATGAGGATGACGGGACGTCCGAGTATTTCCAGCAGCTAAATCGAAAATTCGATCGGTCTCATGTGCAAGGAAGCTTCGTGGTTTTAGGAAATGCGGCTTCTTAGGACTGTTTCAGCAAAGGAAGCATCAAGGAATCGGTTTTAGGAAGCATCAAGAGGTTTCTTCACAGGCTTGCTGCGATGGATTTCCTTACTTAGCCATTTGCAAGTCGGAAAGATGCTTTTATACTGGAAGAGATGGTAGCAAATGATCTCTGAAGAGGGTAGAAAAAGGCAGAAAGTGTGCAGACACCACTAAGAATTATGTAAATCTAGCCCAACCTTTAAACCTCTGTCGCTCGGCGGGGCCCAGAGTCGGTCAAACTAAACAAACTCGAGCTGTGCAGCCAGGATTCGCTTAAATCCAAAGTATGCCGCGCTGAATTCAGTGGAAATGTGAATAAAACAAGGCATAACACAACGACACCTTCATCAACTTCAGTACACTCCTGATCAAAATCTTAAGACCAGTTGAGAAATTGCAAGAATTTACATTTTGCACTGTTGGAGCTTCAAAATGCAAAAAGAAGAAATGGGAGTGAGACAAAAATTTTTTTATTGCAAACAACCATTAAACTGAAATCGGCTGTTCATCAGCTGATCAAAAGTTTAAGACCACTGCCTTTAAAAGCCCAAATCTTCGCAAAAATGTGGATTCAGTGTCATTTTCTGTCACTGTCATGACCTCCTGATGGCAAAGGCAAAAAAAAAGCTTTCTTGTTAATCACCTCAAAAAGTCATTTCGTGCAAAATGTAAATTCTTGCAATTTCTCAACTGGTCTTAAGGTTTTGATCAGGAGTGTATTTCTTTCTGTTCAGGTGTGATACAGCTGCAGGAGTGTGTACTTTACATTTTGTCTCACACAGCGAAGCTATCTTTTCCCAGTTTCAGATGAAAATGAGAGCTCAGAGGGTGAAGAAATGAGTGGCATTGCCCTTTAAGGTGTGCAGGCCTCAGCTGAGGAGGTTTCTCCTTCACTTTGTAAAACGATCTCACTTCTTACTCTGGGAGCTGAAGGTGTCTGTTTTCTTGATAGTGTGCAGCTTTTCTGCCGCTTTACTTTTGTGTGCACATGTCCATTTACGTGTGTGTGTGTGTGTGTGTGTCCGGGGGGGTGCTGCCTGTCTCGGTGATAAGGCGTATGGAGCGGGCCCAGTGTTACCAGGCCAGTCACACACACAGATAAGACCAGATAACATTCACTGGAAGAACTGCTGCAGGCTCGACACAGCACTGTACACAACACACACACACACACACACACACACACTGGAACAGGGCTTTCTCTGTGTGTGTGTGTGTGTGTGTGTGTGTGTGTGCATTTCACAGTAGTTGTGGTCGGTGTGTATGCGTGCTCCTGTAAATAATCGTTTGTTCAAGGGAGCGTTTGAACGTATATGGATTGCGGTGTTGTGTTTATGCCTGTCTGTGTATACAACCACTGTGTGTGTGTGTGTGTGTGTGTGTGTGTGTGTGTGTGTGTGTGAGACATATAGGCCTATAAATTGTGTACATCTGTGCTCATGTGTCTGGCAGCAATCTTTTGCACATGTGTTTGTGAGTTTTGCCGCACTCAAGATTATGAGAGGGGTTATTACTGTAAAAAAAAAAAAAAAAAGTAAAAATTGAAAACCCAGAAAATCTCGTATGTTTGCAGTTTTCTCTGCCACACAGCGCTGCTGATTCAGCCCACCACGGCCGCCCGCCCCGGACCTTTCAATCCACGATGCGCTCCTGGTGCCATGCCATCGGTGCGACGGCCCACAATCCTCAGACTCGGAAAATGCCCACGGCTCTGAAAACACACACGGTTGAGTTGAGCGACGGACGTGTGAAAACGAATTTTGCATCCCCCCGTTTCCCCCGACCTCAACGTGAGGAAATGATGGGCTTTTATTTTCGATATAACCGTCAGACCCAAACTCACTTTCTATTTTCTTCTTTTCAGAAGCATCAAATCTCCTTTTATTTTGTCATTTTGTTTTAACGTCTTTTATTTTGAAGCCTGTCTTGTGACTCAAGACGTTTACTGACGATGTGCAGAATACGTGTTTGTCTTCTGTGTTTAAATCTGTCTGTTTGTGTATACCTGATAAATAAATAAATAAATCAGAATTAAAAAAAAAAAAAAAAAGAAAAGAAACACAAACTGAAAACTAAAACTAAACTTTCCAGGGAGATTCGAGTGATGGTACCCGGCAGGAAAAGGGCTTGAAACCTCAAACTGGCCTGGAAAATGCGTGAAGGGAAAGCAAGCGAATCTTCAGAAACTCCAACCGAACAGTCTAACAGAAATAAAATAAAATAAAATAAATAGAAATACTGCGGATTCAAACCAGCAGCTGTCCAATCAGAAGCCTGTTTCTCTGTTTCACAAAAAGTCATGGAATATTACAAAGTCATGCTCCAGACAGGGAAGGCCATGGAATATGTTTATCTTTGGGACAAATCATGGAGCATAATGGAATTTATTCCAAAGTAATATTTATATTGACATTCATTTTCCATGTACTGTTCACTTTAATAAACTTTAACCCAGCCTCTGAATCTGAAGTGTGTTTGAAAGTGTGTTTTGCTCAAGGACAAAAAAAAAAAAAAAAAGAAAGAAATCATGCTGCGCTTATGTAGGTCATGGAAATGCAGCGTTTTAGTCATGGAACGTCGTGGAGAAATCTGGGAATCCTGCGTTTTGAAAAGAGCCGGAGCCCCGAATCAGCCGATCTCCATCTCTGCTTCCACTTTCTTCTTTTGTTTCCCTCCGCTCGCCTCCTTTCTTTTCATCTTTTCTTCACGGCCCGATCTCTCTCTCTCTCTCTCTCTCTCCCTCTCTGTGGCAGAGCAAGAGGTTGTGGTTGGCACACACACGCCCAGAGGGGCCCAGGCCTGTCAGCTCAGTAGCCCCACATCTGGAGCCTCCCGCTGGGCCAGCAGCCTCCCTGCAGCCCCCCCCACCACTGCTCCCCGGAGAGCACAGAGCATACATACCACACACACACACACACACACAATGTACACGCACGCGCATAGATGCATGTTTACACACTTCAACACCCCTCTCGCACACAAACATACACACAGGTACACACACAAACACGCACACACGGACACACATATATAATTTATGTGCACGTTGACATACACACACACGCACCCCAACGCAGACAGACACACATATATAATTTATATACACACATAGAAGCATATAGCGTGTGCACACATACATATGCACGTACACACACACACACACACACACACACACACACACACACACACACAGAGTCATATATATATTTATACACACAGTTTTTTGCATGCATGCAGCCACACAGGACAACACGCCTCTGACAAAGAAACACTTGAAACCCACTCTCTCTCACACGCACACACACACACTCACACACACTCACACTCACACACACACATACACATGTTCAACTCTAAAACATTATGCTAATCTACAGCCGGCGGCAGAGGATGGCACTTTGGTCGGCCTCTTGCCAAAGTCCCTTTCATTTTTATATGATTAAACCACAAGGAAGGAGAGAGAGAGAGAGGGAGAGAGAGAGAGAGAGAGAGAGAGAGAGAGAGAGAGAGAGAGAGAGAGAGAGAGAGGAAGCAAACAAGCTGCTGTTATAGAAATTAACTGGATGGAAACACCTAGAGACTGAAGCTACATGACACTCTGAAACATGCACAGATAATATTAACACACACAGAGAAAACAGTAAGACGGCTCATGTTTTTGGACTTTGACCGGCACGCAGGTTTCTCCGTTATTAAAAAAATCAAGAAGATAATACTGCCGTTAAAAGGTGCCAGATGTATTTTTGCGAGAGGATGTGCCGTTTTCTGTCCGATTCACAAACAACATCGACTGTGTGGAGCATTTGTCAGCAATTCACTTCAGTTTATCCCCGGATTTGCAAAATCTGGTCACCTCGCTGGAAAAAAAAAAAAAAAAAAAAAAAAAAAAACTCTGATTCCTTCCTTCCATTCCTTTTGTGCTCAGTTACTGATGCATTAACTTATAAAAAGTATGTTCATGCTGTTGCTGGCTGGTTTACTCTCTAACAAAGCAGCACGTCTGATGTTTTGCATGGAAAAGCCTCTGCTGCAAAGTCAACAGTGACTCCAACAACCAACAGACAAATAAGTCGATTTCTCTCTGAACTTTATTGCAGCAAAAGTAGAAATCGTCACTGATTGGAAATATTCAAGTGACACATCCCGAAGCTGAACTTGATGAATGTCCTTAATTACTTTCCACCTGGCTCCTCAATTAGTTTCATTTTTATTTCAGTGTATAAAACTCTTGGTTCAACTCTCTCAGGTGAGGTTTTCACCCGAGCCCGGCTCATATGGCTCCTCGAAAGCTGCCGCCGACTCCGATATTAATTGTGCAGATTAGCGGGACTCCGTGTTCCTATAAAGTTTCATGGCAGGATCGTCCCCCCAGACTGGGAGAATTCAGGGGTTTTCTCATTTCTGTATCCTCGTTGTGTTGGGAAAAGCCTCCACAACAGAATTTTTCAAGGCAGAAACTTGGTTACTCATGCATTTATTTCATCACGTATAGACTATTGCAGTTCCCTCTTTACATGTCTCAATAATGCATCCATTGACCACCTTCAGTTAGTACAGAACGCCACCGCCAGGCTGCTGACCTGCTCTAGTGCCCCTTTTCCACCAAGAAGAACCTGGTGCTGGTTCGGTGCTGGTACTAGAGCTGGTGCTTAACTGGTTCCAACAAAGAACCGGTTTGCTTTTCCACCGGCAAAGAGCCATGCGGAGCCACGTCAGAGCCACGTCATGACGTCAGCGTGAAACGTGATCACGTGGCTGTGCGAGACGCTTTGGACGAGCCACCGTAGCGATGCAAATACTGCTCGTGTCTTTACAAGCCTACGTTGCGATCCAGAGGCGAAAAACGCAATTATCACCGGCTACCCGTCGTATTCGTGGTCGGAACGAACGACGACTGTGTTTAGCTTTACGTTTATAACGTTTGCTGTTCCTGTTTGGGTCTGTAACCCCGCCCACCGATGACGTGGTGGGTCGCGTCATCGGTTCTTTCTCTGGCCCCTGTTTAGGCCCTGCTCCAAGCTTGCCTGGAACCAGTTTGGAACCAGTTTGGAACCGGTTTGGCCGTTGCTTGGACAAAAAAACGGTACTAAGTCAGGTACCGGCTCCAAACCAGCCCTGGAAGCTCTTTGGTGGAAAAGGGGTATGAGGAGGTACTGTCATGACTTGGCCTCTTCACACTGGCTTCCTGTTAACTTCAGGATCCAGTACAAAGTGCTGGTGCTGACTTATAGAAAACCTACATGGTCAGGCACCTGCGTATCTGTCCGACTTGCTCCATGCCTGTTCCCCCCGTAGGTCCCTGAGGTCGGCAGATCAGGGCCTGCTGGCAGTCCCGCGAACCACGCTTTGAGTCCGTGGCTCCTAGATGGTGGACTGCGCTTCCACCGGACTTAAGAGCCGTGACCTCTGTCGACATTTTTAAGACGCGGCTCAAAACACATCTGTTTCGACAGGCTTTCCCATAGGATTACACCACTGTTGTATTTGTGTCTCCTTGCATCGCCTGTACATTGTTTTTATTGTTTTTTATTGCATTTTTTATTTCCTTAGCATCACCTTTGCGTACCGTTTTTATTGTCGTTTATTGTATTTTATATTTCCTTTGTATCGCATTTGTATACTGTTTTTGTTATCTTTGTGCATTTGTATTTATAACTTGTAAAGCATTTTGTGAGCTCTCTCCGGGAAAAGCGCTATATAAACATTTTTTACTTACTTACTTACATACAGAAACAGATCTGATATATAAAACAGCTTTGGCAGAACAGACATTTATTCACAGTATATCAAAATGTGGCGTGTTATCCCTTTAAGAGGATGGGCAATATGGCAGTTTCCATACACGCCTCAGTTTTTCAGCTAAAGGCTTCACGACGTCACTGACAAATTTGGATGAGATGTTCTCATTCTTGTGTTTGCCTTGTTGGACACTCTTTATTGACAAATATGAAATAAATTGGCCATTTTATTCATATTTCCCTTGTTCACCCTCTGGAACGCCGTCATTGAACGGTGACATCGACGCGCCAGAGAAACCTACTTTGAGATGATTTTATCCCAGCAGCCAGTGAATGTTTTGTTTCATTCCTTTACATCAGGAAAATGGTGAAAAATGATGATAAATTATGAAAAAAATGTCGTTCTAAACACAATAGATAGGCCGGGGAAGCATGCGAGGCGGCGTGGAGGGCGATGTGGGCCGTCCGACCTGCAGCGCCGCGGCGTGCAGACAGAGCCGCAGCGGGCCAGCTCATTGCCAGTCAGCGTGGCGTTGTGTGATGATAATAAGGATAACTTCCTCCAGGATAATGGAGCGGCGGCACATGGAGGCCCGGGCGCGCGGCGTCCCCGAGGACGGCCCTGTCTGCTGTGAATATTCTGCATTTAAATGGTCCATTAGAAGCCAAACAAACACAGACAGGCCTCCATACTAATGACCGGCGGGGTCCAGGGGTGAGACAGGGCACCCGCCATGTCTGAGCCAGCCTGTGTGTGTGTGTGTGTGTGTGGGAGAGAGAGTGTGTGTGTGTGTGTGATGGAGAGAAAAGGGAGAGTTAGAGTGTGTGTGAGTGCGTGGGCGTTGGACTGAGAGGCTGATTGTCTGTGACATGGGTCAGGAGGGTTTGGTGTGTGTGTGTGTGTGTGTGTGTTGGGGGGGGGTTCTGTGGCCAGAGGGGAAGCCTCTTCTCAATCCCAATGGATGCCTATTTGCATGTCTGTCCCACTCAGTGTGTGTGTGTGTGTGTGTGTGTGTGTGTGTGTGTGTGTGTGGACTTGTTTGCATGCTATCCCATTATACGGCTATACCACCACCACATTATATGCACTTGCATATATGTGCATATTGCCCGTGCATGTAAACGTGTGAGTGTGACCATAATGTCCATATTCACTCGTGTGCATTTGCAGAAGTGTGTGTGTGTGTGTGTGTGTGTGTGTGTGTGTGGAGGTTCCAGGGGTTATTCTAATAAGGGGATGCTAGTTGCGGGGCCCCGGGGCCCTGGTCAGCCCTGTGCTCATTATCATTATTAATATTTGAGGAGTAGCCGGCGCGGGGCGGACAGATGCCCTCCTCTCAGCTCTCGGCTGCTCATGAGATGTGACAGGGCTCGTCCTCGTCCCCCGCGCTCGCTGTTTGTCACATACGAGCGCCGAGGTGTCCACACCGAGCGGGAAAAATCACTTTCGACCGAGCTTTATTTGAAGGATGCGGCCCGGATCGGGAACAGCACCGCTCTGGTTTGTTTTGAACGGTTCATTTTGGTCAAAAGACGGTTGGTGTGTCTCAAATCTGTAAGTACACTTAGCTGACAGTACACTGACCGGCACAGGGCGCGAATTTCGACAGTGAAGGGCGTCTCAATCGGCGCACTTCCCGTTGTGCACTTACCGGAAATGACGATCGCCACAGTCGGTGTCAGGCGAGCCGGCCGCGGCACCGGCCGCTCACCTGTCAGATCCGGCAGACCTGACCGGGTGGGCGCGGTACCGACCGGACCGCGGCCGGCCCGCCTGATGCCGACCGGAGCGAGTAAGCCCTGTCTGCAGTCCGCAGATCGAGGAGTGGCTCAGCGTGGGTGGAGCTAAACATTTGACGGCGTCCTCTTGCTCAATAGGGAGTTTAAGCAACGACGGATTTTGCGGCGGCTACGGCAACCGGAAATGGATCTGCGCTCTGCTGATCGAGACTTCAGCCGTCGCGCCGGCGTTGTCTGCCGTAGTAGCCTGATCTACAACGGCGAAAGGATCATTCTCACGTTGTCGCTACAACGCGTGATATAGGCGTGTCAGTTAAATAGTTTTCCTCATATTTCTGAAATTAAATGTGTTCTTGCACGTCATGCAGGTCACGCACTGATCCCTTCACACTCCGATCAGATGTGTGCTTAATTGTAAATAATTAATTATTATTATTAATATATTATTATTATTATTATTAAATCTTTAAATTATTGTCCGAAATGCACACATCTTTCCGTTTTGCTTTCTACCTGCACTTGGCATAATGACAATACATTTGAATAGCAAAAAAACTATTCACACTCACTATGAGTGTAACACTTTTAATTAATAAAACTGCACAGCGTTGACGCTGAGGAAAACGCTGCCGCTGTCGCGGTAGTTTGCTTAATGACTACTGTGGATTTGACAGCTACGGCAAGAGCGTCGGGTGAGAGCCATTTCCGGTTGCCGTAGCCGCCGCACAATCCGCCTTTGCTTAAACTCCCTATTAGCAACCGGAAGAGGTTGCTAACCCTAACCCAAACCCTAATCCTAACCCTAATCCTAACCCTTCACCTACCCCTAACCCTAATCTTTCACCTACCCCTAACCCTAATCTTTCACCTAACCCTAACCCTAACCAAATGGCGCCTGGGCGGAGTCAAATGTTTAGCCCCGCCTACATTTAGCCCAACTCCGACCTGCTAACTATAGTCACCGCACGGAGTCAAACGTTTAGCTCCGCCCACATTTAGCCCAACCCCGATCTGCGGACTGCAGTCAGGTGCAATTGACCGGAGCCGCGGCCGGCTTTGGTTTTCGGTGGTAAAGTTACCCAGAAGTAGACGTGTACACATCCTGTCTTCAAAATAAAAGCATCACCACTGCTTCTAAGGTATCAGAGTTTTATTTTTGTAAACAACCGGAAGTGACTGTACTGTGCACAATCGCCAGCTTGAGAGTTATCTGAAAAAACGGCGAAGCAATTTTCAAAACAGACGTTATTTGGACAAACTGACCACATATTTGGAATCTACGTAGTTACTTTCTCGCCTGAAAAAATATTAAAACTTAATAAAGTGACATATTAACAGTCGTAAAACGAAAAGTAAACCCAGCTTTTTTAGGTAGCTCCTTCCGGTCAGTGGTGCTGTTAGGGTGAGAAGAGTCCATCGCTCCACACTCAATGTACACTTTTGAGTGGACATCCAGGTATTTGCAGTGCACTGCATTTTGTTAGTGTTTTCAGTGTGAACGCACTCATGCACTCAAAATACCAAGTGTAAGTGCAGAAGTGCGCGATTTGAGACACAGCAGGTGTTTAGCCATCAGAGGGGACGCTCGTTCACGAAAGCTCTCTCATGAAGATCTGAACCTTAAAAAATCAACTCATGTCCACTTGTGACAAACATGACCTTGAGAGGATCAGCACCGGGGCCAATTTAAGAACACAGAACATAATATTTCTTCCTGTGAAGCGTGAAACAGGAAATCAAATTTGTATCCGTGGAGTTTTGTGAAATAAAAATATGTTCTTGAAAATGAGGGTTAATTGCCTTTTCTGCATAAAGGAGGAAGTTAAAATCGTCACAACCTCATCAAGAAGATGTAGGTCACTCCGGGGACGGCTGGTGTTCACTGCAACGTGGTTTCAGACGAGAAACTTGACACACCCAGAAAAAAAAAAAAAAAAAAATCAACTGAGGAAATGGGTGCAGCCACGTTCAAAAGTGTGTCTCTTGTGATCAAATCCTGATATCTTGTATTGATTGTAGTTTCTTGCACAAAACTGTGAGTGAACCCTCTGTGGTTTACTTTCTGAACAGGTGGTGGCAGCAGGATACGGATGCGGCCTCTGAAATGACAAAAATCGCCAGAAAGTTAAAGAAGAAGTGTGAAATTTCTGCTGCTGTCAGAGAGATTTTCACCTGTGCTGTAGGTGGCGCTCACAGGCTCTGAGTGCTAAATAAGCAGTAAACACATAACAACAAAGAGCAACTTGTTGAGAACCACATGGAGGGAAAATATCACATTACAGCATAAGAATGTAGGAAAAATATTTTATTCTAACATGTTTATAACATTTAGTAAAATAAGTGAATATGTTTTAGGGCCGATTGTGATGTGAAGAAATGCTTTTAGCAATTTGTCGATCCTAAAACGCGTCATGAACCAAATTTTATTTATTTATTTATTTATTTATTTATTTGCACCATAAAACAGAGACAATTACATAGATTTAAAAAAAAAAAAAAACAATAATACAGAAAGTGCTGGAGAGGTAAAAAAACCTAAAACCTCCCCAAAAATGAAGATAAGATAACAAATAAAATAAATAAAATAAAATACTCAAAATTCAATCTGTTGTCTTAGACAGAAGAAATCAGCGGCAGCATGACCTCTGACCCGGCCACATCAGCGTCTGTCTCATAATACACTCACTTTTAACAGGAAAGAGGAAGTTTAAAAATTCAGAGGGAACAATGATAATTTAGTAAAAGTTTTGAAACGTACCATCTCCTCAGACCTTTTTTTTTTTTTTTTTTAATTATAGAAAAGCACCCAGGACACCCCCTCCCGAGTGCCTCTCCAATACTACATGTAATGTAATAATAAAACTGATTCATAACATCTGAACTGAGTAAGAAATCTCTTCTTCTTAGCAGCTGCTACACAAAGGAAGAGTTTCCCTCACAGACGATAACAACAAAACATCTCGTGGTTATATCCCAAAATGCACTGCTTCGATGCTGTAATCTCCTCACTTTGGTCACTGAAAACAAGATTATTTTTTTGGTCACTGTGGCAAATTATTCATCAAATATCACCAAACTATCAGCTTAAAGGACACAATTCTCTCATGACAGGATTTTGACATTTCACATCTGGCTTCCAAATAAATGTGTGGCAGGTTTAGTTTCACAATAAGAGCCTTCAAATCACAACTGGAGACACTTTTTATGTTCAGTAAAGCTTCATGCTCTTTCCTGTGGAGGCTAAACTCCGCTCAGTTTCCTCAGTTTCTTCCTGAAGACATGAGAGAATCGGAGAAAGAGGGGAAAACAACACGACCGTGATTTGTGACCGGGCCTTGAACGCAACATTTTCAAATCAATAACACGTAAAATGTAAAGTTGTCGGTGGAGTTTTCACGACGTGACAAAATGAAAAACTTTACGTCACCGTCCTCGCAAAGTAAAGTTTCAGAGCCGCCGTGATGCTGTGCTATCGATCTGCGCTGTGATTGGCTGGGAGCTACAAAATCCAAAAAATCTGAATAAAATCCTAATTCTGCCTTTAATCTGTGTGATTGACAGGTGATGTCTTGGAAGTGAAGGATAAGACACGTATATTTATACATGAAACTCTTGCCTCGGGCAGCTTTAACTGTAATACATAATAAAATAAAAAAAAGTTTCTGTTTTCATCAACTTGGAAGGAAAGTTTTTTTTTTTCTTTTTTGCAGAATATCAACGGTTATAAAGCATCAAGAAGCTGACCATGTTTAATTTTTTCCTTTTAAAATTTTTATTTATTCTGAATCCGTCCGACTGACTAGCATCATCATTATTGCATTATGTATTTTCCATTTCCAATGCTAATCTCCATCCATCCGGGGAGCCGGGCGGAGAGAGAGAGAGAGAGAGAGAGAGAGAGAGAGAGAGAGAGAGAGAGAGAGAGCTGCATCGGCCCCACTAACAATATTCATAGAGAGAGAGAGAGAGAGAGAGAGAGGGAGAGAGAGAGAGAGAGAGAGAGAGAGAGAGAGAGAGAGAGCAGTTGTTTGCGGTTTTAATTGCTGGAAACAAAAGCAGCAGTTCTTCAAACAAACGTTAACTCTTCTGTGATATATTTGCATATTCATAAGAGGAAAAGTTTTCTCTCTCTCTCTCTCTCTCTCTCTCTCTCTCTTTTTTTTTTTTTTTTTTTTTTGCCGTGTTGGCAGGCGGCGGCGGGGTGCAGAGGTTATTTGTTTCGTATGACATTCACAGAACCGACGCCGAACGCCAATGGTTAACATGTATTCACACACACACACACATGTATGTTTGCATTTACACAAAAAATGTTTCCCTAAAGAAAATATCGGAGCGATGCTTTTGTTTTAGATTGAACAGATTTCACTTCTTTCTCTTGTCTCTCTCTCTCTCTCTTCTTCTTCTTCTTCTTCTCCTCTCCTTCTCTTCTGCTGTTATTGAGAAGTTTCTTTTCCTCTTCTCAGGTGTTTGACTGTTTGTCTCTCAGCCGTCCTGCTGGGGGATTCCTCCCTGACTTCCCTTCCTCCACTTTTTCCTCCTGTTTTTTTCTTTTTTCTTTCTTTTTTTTTTTTTCTCTCTCTCTCCTCAGGAGCGCGGGGCGTCCTAACAGGGGAGCCGTCCCTCAGACATTTCACCGGCAAAGTTAAAAAAACAAGCGCCAAACTCTCGGTAACTGTAACGTGATTCCTGAAACTGGAACAGTAACGCACACACACACACACACACACACACACACACACACACACACACACACACACACTTCTTTTGTTTTGTTCTTTCCATGTTGAATTCAAGTGTACAAGCTAATCATCCTGTGCTTATTGTGCGTGTGTGTGTGTGTGTGTGTTTGTGCAAAATTGCTGTGCCTTGTTTGTATTCCATGCACAAAGAAAATGTACACAGATGTGAGCACACACACACACACACACACACACACACACACACTCATGCGCGCGTGCAGGCGGTACAAAAGACGGGGAAAGTAAGACAGCGAAGTAACAAAACGCCGCCGCAGCAGAAACAAAGCGAAGGCGTGTTATTAATGGCGCGCCGTCGAGCGAGGTGTTTATTTTCGACACGTGTGCTAGTTAACGCCAACAAACGCTCTCCGTGTTGTACAGGGGGCCAAAACAACGCGCTCGGGGACCGCACCGAGCCAAACAAATGATGCCTTTTTTTAGTTAATCGTATATTTATACAAAAAAGGAGGAAGAGAATAAAGCCGGGGAGAGAGCGAGCGCCGCGCGTGTTAATAGGTTAGGATGTGGGATTTAGAGATGGAATGAGTTTTTTGGAGAGAACGAGGAGAAGGAGGGATGGTGAGGTGCTGCGGCGAGCTGTGGGCATTTAAGGGAGTCCAAATTAGATTTTACACTTTTTTTTTTTTTTTTTTTTTTTTTTTACAACGACAACAGAAAGAAAAGATCAAGCAGAAACAAACAGAAATCCATTTGGAAAGCGACTGCGAAAAAAAAAAAAGGAGGTGGAATCACATTAAAGGCATTCAGGATCAATAGAAACTCAATACAGTTCTAATAATTCATCACACTGACTAAATATTTTGACATTTATTATCGCTGGTGAAGGTTTTGATGCAGTTTTCACAGCTGAAGTCTTCAGTCGGGACTTCCTGAATGTTTGGAGACGTTCTTTGGCAGGAAACTCCACGCGGACCGGACGGTACATCGAGTTTTTTCAAAAAGATTCACCAAAATATCAGGGATGCTGGTTCCCTGCCGTGTCCCGCGCTGTGGATCAGCTGTGGAGTGAAAGCATTTCAGGTTATATGAGCGGGTTTGGACGTTTTGGTTGCAAATAACAGCCATTTTTAAAGGTTTCCTGAGTGGATCTGCACAAAAGTATCCCTGAGTCAACACATGCAAATACAAATATGGTTAAAAAAAAATAATAATAAATTCATGACCAAGTGACAGCGGTATGAGGTCAGCCTCTCCCCTCTGAGCATGTGCAAGACGCAGCCACAACACCATCTTCATAAACCATCTTCTGTTTTCACTGGACAACAAAGGAAAACCAATTTAAAGTCACTGAAATCTATAGACCAAACGCTCCAACTGCAACAAAAAAACTATAAAAACAAAAAAATACCATCAGTATACTGATTAAAACAGCTTTTCTTTTTTAAAATTTTAAAGCCCGTTCTGTAGAGTATTTTTCAAAAGTTTTCAGTGATGAAAAATCCAAACCAAAACAGAAAAAACATGGGTAACACTTAACAATAAGAGTACAACAATTAATGTTAGTTAACGCCAGAATAAACATGAAGTAACAGGTAATAAACATTAAGTAACAGTTAACTAACCGTTAACTAATGTGTCTAAGAATCATGTACTAATGCTGTTCATGCTAAGGTATTAATTTATATGTTATTTAAGAGTTATTGTAGATAGTATTAACATTAGTAAATGCCATAATAATCATTAACTAACAGTTAATTAACCATTACGGCATTAACTAACATTAACTAATGTTAATTGTTGTACTAAAACAGGTTTAAAAAAAATAAAATGTTAATGCACTACAATGCACTAAATCTATAGTGCATGCAAGTGGATTTTTTTTAAAGCACTCACAATGTCTCATTTCCTTTTAAAACACAAAAACAAGCTTATTGATGTTATTATGATCTAATTCATAAAAAAGTGTATCCTCTGAGTGAGTGTGCACTTGTGCAGACTGCTACCCTGATTTTCACTTTATTAACAATTTACCTTCTTGTCTTTTTTCATCGTAATGCATCCGCTTTGCTCGCGTTCACTGTCACAGAATCCCTTTTCAGAGCCGGGGCTGAAAATTAGCGTAATCCACAGCGATGCACGATGCCGCTGTTTTCAGTTTATTAATCGGCGTTGCGTCTGTCCCAGATAAACATGAGGACATTTTTCACTCGGTTTTCTGCCGTTCGCACCGCCGCGGAGCGTTTGCACGTGTGCAGGCAGGTACGAATACTTGTGCATGTATCTGAGTGAGCGTGCCAGGATGAAGTTTGAGCCTTATCGTTGTTTATTCTCAGATTCTCCAAACCCCAAAAAAAAGACCTAAAGCTGCTGCCGTTCAAACAGGGAAACCCCCCTGCGGCGCCGAGATGCTGCCTCCCCACCTGTCAATCTCCCCTGCACCCCAGGGCCATACCAAGTCTGTCTGGGGGTGGTGCTGATATTAGGACTATCACCAAACCCTCCCTCCCACCCCTGAGTTGTTTATTTTCATTTTAAGCTGACATTTTAATACACTGCACTGTGCAGTTTGTCTGATCCTTTGCCAAAAAATGAGAAAAAAAAAAAAAAAAAAACCCTTCCCTTTACACAGTTGTCAGCTGGAGGCAAAAAGGCTGAATCTGAGGTTTGAGGAAACATAAGACCATAATGACCGCTAGCATCTATGTGTGTGTGTGTGTGTGTGTGTGTGTTGGGGTGTACACTTTTGCATGCGCACACACATTCGTGCTTCTTGAAGGTTATTTGGATTACAGAGTCATAAAAAGTGGACACGCTGCCAGGTGTGTTTTTGGAGGCTGGTGCTGTCAGGCTGGGCTCGAGCTTTCCAATATTTTGTATTTTTTTAAGCTCAATATCTTAAATTTTTTTGGTATTCGGTGTTTCCTCCTGAAAATGGTCTTCTCCTCATGCCTGGAAAATGTTTAGACCTTGAAGCTGTTGAGTAAAATCAAAGTATTTCACCGAACTGGCTCGCTGATATCTAAAATTATCCGTCCATAATATCAGCAGCTTGATTTTATCAGTAAATGTTATTGTCAACAAATGAAAAATGACCTCTTTATTAGCATTTTGCATTTTTTTGGCGTGGAGTTGCAAGTATTTCTGCGTTTGATTAGAACTAAATGTGCGGTTTTGTTTTTCTGCTATGTCCATTTTTTTTTAGCTTGCATGCTTTTCAGTCTTTAGTACATTAATGGAGACATCAATTTCATGACTCATACATATATTTTTTTTCATCTTCATTTCCAATACATACCACCAACCACTAAAAAAAAAACAACTGCTTTTCTTTGGGTCAGTTTTGTTATTTTGACCGAAAACACCTGAATGCACCGTGCACAGCTCGGACGTAGAGGCTTGTGTGGAGCACTTGAAGGCAGCAACAGGTACGTAAATGTTTACACACACACACACACACTTGACCATCAGCAGACACACACACACACACACACACACACACACACACACAGAGCCATCAGTGTGAGCAGTGACCCTGCGACCTTGTCAGTGTTTGTCTCAGTTGTGGCACTTTGGCCTCTGTGTTTCTTCAAACCGGCTGATGCTTTTCCCCGAGGGCACACACACACACACACACACACACACACACACACACTGGTACAAACTGTTCCTCCCCCCACTCTTCTTCTTTTTCTTCTTCTCTCTCTTCCTTCTGTCCTTCCCTCCTCTGCTTTCTGACAACTCTCCCTTTTTCTACAATTCCCACTCCCAATCCTCCTCCTCCTTTTTTTTTTCCACAACCCCACTCTCTCTCCCACTCTTTCTCTCTTTCCTTCCCTATTCCCAGTCTTCTCTTCTTCCCTTCCTCCCCTTCCTGCTCTTTTTTCCCCCCTTCTTTTCCACTCTTTTTGCATGGTGCTTGCCGGGGGAGCCAGGGGGCAGAGAAATAATTCAAAGTCGTTGCATATTGCAGACGCTCTGGTCAGCGGCGAAGCCCCGCTGCACTGACACATTAGTTTATCTGGACTGACCCAGCAAACAGCCTCCGCCATGACAAATAGCCTGGACGCTGCTGCACGCACGCACACACACACACACACACACACACACACTAACACACAAAGAAGACACGCATATGCAGAACACACACTCTGCCTCTGTCTGTGGGCCAGGGAAGCATGCATGCCTGCAGAGCAGACAGCTTTAAAGAAATCTCCAACCAAAAAGAAGGAAAAAAAACAACAAATGAAAGCAGCAAGGGAGAAAAAAAAAAAAAACTAGAGAAATGTACTGTAGCATCCCTTTAGGTAACGGAGTGATTTTCTGCATTGTTTAATTTTTAATCAGTTTGCCTTCCCCAACATTCCTCGGCTCTTTTTTGCATATTCTATATATAAATATATAATTAATGTCTGAGAGGCAGATAAAAGAAAAAAACAAAATTCTCACAAGAGCGGCTGAGAATCATTTGTTGTGCTCCAGTACAAATTAATGCCAACGATAAAAAAAAAAAAAAAAAAAAAAAAAAAAGGGAGTTGCTGAGGCCGTGCTTTTTTCACCCCCAAACCCCCTCAACCTCCTCCTCCTCCTCTTTTTACAGCTCTCTCACATCACACAGGCTTTTGTTCCACAGGCGAGGCTTTGCTGGTCATTTTGGTGTGTTTTTGGAGTAAATCGTCTCCTGGAGGCGCGCGGGCTGCAGACTGGCAGCTCGGCTCCGCTGGGGGAACGGGGGAGAGCGGTGCAGCAGCAGCTAGCCGTGCCCCAGCTTCTTCTTCTTCTTCTTCTTCTTCTTCTGCCGCGCTGCTGACTGGGAGAGTTGAGTGCAATCAGCCCCGCGCTCGCTCCTGCAGACCGAAGTGGAACTAAGGCTTCATTAGAAAGAGAATAAATAACATGTTCAAGTTTAAAGATGCAAGTTAGCAGAGATTTAATGTGGGTTTTTTTTTGTTTTTTTTTTACATTTTTTTGGAACTACCATCCACATTCCTGAATCTGTGTTGCATATTAAACGCAAAAACACACAATTAACACTTTGCATACTCGAAAAAATCTCATACGTCATTTTGTTGATCTCAAATTGTGAAATAATCTCGGAAACACACCGGAGCCACCAGAGCCTGATTGTTTTGACAGGGAGGCCTTTGCACTTCAGTCTCAGATGCATAACGCCAGACGCCACGCCTTCTTCTCCCCGTCTCCCTGACCAGGAGGCCAAAAGCTGCTCTGTTTGAGTGGAGAACAAAGGAGGAGACGTCTCAGGACCTCGGCTGAGTCTCCTCTCCACCAGCCGGGGCTAAGCTTTCCCACGAGGCCGAGCGGCGTGAAGCCCCGAGAGCTGGAGCACACATTTAGGTCCCTGTTTTCGGTCCCTGTCCAGGGATTGAGACAACGGTCTGAGACAGCCCAGAGAACGTCAGCTTTTCAGATCGGATCTCATCCACCGCCGCAGGCTGTCTGTCTGTCTCCTCCAGGGTGTGTGAGTCAGGCTCAGGAGCTCCTCAGAGGTTTTCCTTCTGCTGTTTGACCACATCCTCAGTCGAGGTCAGAGCCCCCCCATCCTGCTGAGGACAGCCTGGGTGAAGCCCTGGACACCCCCCCCCCCGAGTCTCCTGGCAGTCGACTGAATGTCCTTCTCCATGATCTCCTCAAACTCCTCCCACACCCGAGTTTTTACTTCAGCGACCGCCATCACATCTGTTTTGGTCTGCTGGTGCCTCTCAGCCAATCACAGCCTCCTTCTTCAGCCTTTGTCCACCACTCGGTCCTTGGGTTGGGTTGGACAGGCACTGAAACCACCTGACCAACAGCTTGGTCACACCTGGTCTTGCACCTGGGCCCTACGTCTCCTCCTGCAGGTGGTGGGCCCCCGAGAGGGCGGCCCCGTGTGGCTCATTCGGGCTGAGCCTGGCTGGAACCCATACCTGTGGCAGGTCCAGCCACCTGGTACTCACCTACAAACCCCTCGGACCTCCCCCCCCCCCCCCTCCAGGCCTCCAGTCTCCCAGTTCCAGGTGAAGTGCCTGCCGGTTGTTGCGGACCCTCCACAGGAACTGAATCGCTCTTTGTCCGGCCCCTCACCTGAGACCTCTTTACCTCGGGCGACCCCCCCCAGGAGCCACATGATCCGGACAACAGAGCTCCGCGGGCCACGGGGGCAGACAAACCCCCCCCCCCCCTCCGCCGTGATAAGGTTGCGCTCCCAGGAGGGGCTGGGATTGCGGCTATTTGAAGCCACAATGTCAAAAGTACATGACGTTTGCCTCTTTCATGCACACACACACACACACACACACAACACACTGAGTCGTGTGGACGCCCCTGAACTGGAGCCACTTCATGTCATTCAGTTTCCATGCCAGTGTCGATACAGTGGAGTGTATTAGCTTACATATTTATTACATTTTCATATTGCAAAAACAGAAAATATAATAATAAAGAAACAATGAAAAAACACAACAATACAGACAAGAAACAATAGTCCTGCGTAAGCAAATTAGAATTAAACAACGGCATAAAACACTAATAATGATGATGATGACGATGATAACTGCACTGAAAAAGTAAGGACAAAATAAAAGTAGCACATCAGCTTTTTAATTCGCTGCACACACACACACACTTTCATCCTCAAAGATTTAGGTCAGCCTAAAAAGGTGAGGAAACTCCTAAATTCCTGCAAATCAAAAGGTGGAGGCGGGCAGACGGAGTTCAGGTGGGGTTTTTTGCCTTCACAGCTTCACTGATTACATCACATCCTGCGTATTGACAGATGTCAGCGGGTCATTTTCAGCCACTTGTGCTTTGAGGAAGCAGCTTTAAACACCAACACCAGGCAGGCGTGACCCGCGTGTGGAAGCAACACTCCTGTGCTGCTTGGCCCCGATTTTCCCCTCGTACATCTGGCAGGAAACGTCCACCTGGGCTTCACCTAGAAAAGACCAGCCGATGTTATATATATATATATATATATAAATATATAAATATATATATTTCTTTTTATTCCCCACCCCCTTTTTTCCATTCCCGGCTTTTCTTCCCCCTCGCTCTTTGAACTGTTGGAGCAGCGAGGCTCAGGGTGTTAGCGGGGAATTTGTCCGGCTTTGACAGGGCCGAGCCGTTTTTCCTCGGCGTGCTTTGAAGAGCGGCCGCTTATCGACACCCGGGCTAAGCGGCGGCCCTCTGAGCTCCGGCTCCGGCACCGCTGGGAGCGCGGCGAGGCTAGCCTGCATTGCTAACAGGTCACACACACACACACACATGCACGCACACACACACGATTGCGCGTGCACTCACAGTTGGGTGCTCGCACACTCACCCTGTAATAAATTCAGCACAAGTACAGTCTGAAATCACGTACACAGAGGCGTGCACGTACACATATGCATGCAGGTACACACACACACACACACACACACACATGCATACGCAAAACACCAATCACGCACGCAGGAAGACATTTGCAAGAAAGATGTAGTGACATTTCGGTGTGTGGGGGAAGAGATAATAGGGATGATGGAGATATGGGCACAAGCATATGCACACACACGCACACACACACACACACACACACACTCTCACACACACACTAACCTTTTCCCATGGCATACGAGCGAGGAAAACATGGTAATGCTTGCAAGAGGAAGATCAATGGAGCTTTGTGGCCCCTCGGTGTGACAGGGGTGAGCGTGGTGGGATTTCTCACTGGGATCTCACCAGTGTGGTGCAGAATTGACCACCGCCTCCGTCCGCAGCCCCAGAAAACCAATCCGTGCTCGGCGTTCGCCTCCTCGGACACGACTCTCGTCTTTTGTTGCACAAGTTTGAGGCATAACGAGAACGTAAGGCGGTGCCAAGGGCTTCCGGCGGCATTTGAGGGCGCGCCCATCTCCAGAGTTTGCCGGACGTCGCGACAGCAACCGAGGAAGGGCAGGGGTTAACGAAAACGTCAGCCGAAATTGTGAAAAGACGGACTAACCTTTAAATTTCCCTACGTTTGTTGGATGAGTCCATTTGGATTGCAATTTTAAGATTATGCATTTGTCTACTATGTTTTATGGGACATATTTTGATGAATTCTGAATGGAATGGACTCCGCATGGCCCTAACCGCGTCCCTAAGGTTTGAATAAATGATAAAATGCAAATAGAAATAAATTCAGATAATCCCAGAAGACATATCCTCTTGACCGTCCGATGAAGGAGATTCTTCTCTGAAAAAAAGACGTTGAGGTTTTGAGTGGCGGTGTTGAAATTGTGGCAACTCTTAACATGTATTTATGTATTCATTTATTTTGCCTTTACCTGTTTTTTTTTTTTCCTTAGTTGGAAGGAATCCCAGCATGCACTGTGAAGAAAGAAGCTAAACTGTGTAATACGCTTCATAGATTTAAAAAGCTATTTAAAAATAATATTATTAGTAAATATAAAACAAAATAATGAACACTAGTGTATTTATGAACTGCCTTGGGACCCTCTGTATGTATAATAACATACACAGAGTTTGCTTTTGTGTCTTTTATTTATTTTATTTTATTATTTTAAGTGAGCTGACGAAAGCTTAGTAATGTAAGAAGGACAGGCAAAATAAGCTAAGGCTTCAGACTATACCTTTTCAGTCAGTGTAAATTTGTACCGTATTTCACCAATTAATCGCCCGGCTGCAAATAGCCGCCTGGTTCTTATAAACGCCTGGGGTCTGCACGCATTTTGCGTATTAAACGCCCACCCGAATAACCGCCGGGGCGATTATTTGCATCATAATGAGGTAACCCAAAATAAGGCTATCACCTTATTTTTGCAGCAGTAAACAGTTATCTGCACAATAACTGTGCGGCACTTCCGTTTTCTGTCAAAATAAGAGCGCTAGCTAACGTTAGAAAAAAAGGGTGTACCGTAATCTTAAATCGACCGACTGTAAATATGTTGGACAGTAAGTGTCATCACAATAATGGCCTGGTGCAGGTCTGTGCAAAAATAAATAAAGGCCTGCAGCGAATAGCCGCCTGGTTCTTTTAAACGCCTGGGGTCCAAGTTGATTTGGCGTATTAAACGCCCGGGCGATTAATTGGGGAAATACGGTATATATCATATATTTGTTTTGGTTTTCCAGTACTGAAAGGAAATTAAATATTATTTAGTTATTGTTTAAAAATATGTGTATGAGATATTGTTTATTTATATGTGTATTTGATTCTGTAAGTTGAAAATGAAATAAATTCACCAAACTAAAAACTAAACAACTAGACAGGTCGGCAGTGCACGGCAAGGATAACAGCCACAGTGACTGCATCCTGATCAATGACAGCGGCAAAGACGTGGCGCTCTCATTGTGCTCGCACGGCAGCGGCGAAGCTACAGAACCGCCAGGATGTCTTTGGCGATCGATAGTGTATTATTGATAGCTGATGCCGGCGTTCATCGTCATACGGCGGGTTGGGAAATAAAGTAGCACAGCCGCTCTTCTGTTATCCAGTGCTATGTTGCTGCAAACCACACTCGGACTGGCATCACCTCGTGCTAAAGAGCAAAATGAGATCTTAAAATTGAATATATTACTTGAAATATATAGTTGAGCCGTATTTAATGCATGGTGAGGAATGCTTTCCATATTACTGCTCTGAAAGTCGATTTAGCGTCTCCAGTTGACTTAGCCTGCATGTCTTTGAACAAAATCCAGAAGAATCCAAAGCGAAGGCCACACAGAACGAAACAAGGCCGGGAATCAAACCCTCAACCCTGTGGTCACGATGTCACTGTGTGGAGAAAAAGGCAGGATGTGTTCGCTGACCCGTTGTGAGCCGCTGTTAACGGCTCTTAAACACGTCGCCGGGTCAGTGTGTGTGTGTGTGTGTGTGTGTGTGTGTGTGTGTGTGTGTGGCGTGAGCGGTTTAGCCCAACATGTCACTCTTTACAAATCCGGCCTTTGAAGACGCTCGCTGATGAAAAGTCACAGAGAAAAACGTGCGAGTCTCAAGTTTCTGAGGGACATGTGAAGCTACACCGACTAATAGAATCTCAACTTTTCCTGAAGGTCGTATCGGCGCTCGCCTGAAACACACAATCCTTTTCCCGGCGAGCGGAGGTATGCCGTATCTTTTCCGCACGGCCCTACAAAGACAAGCCGGCCGCGTTCCAGCGAGCGAGTCGGCCCTGACTATAAAATGCTAATAATGGAATGGCTTAGACTATCGCCTGGAAGGAGATTAGAAGTCCAAGGCTGAAGCCAGGAGAAAGGCAAGGTAACTTAAGCGGGAGGAGGTAAAAGAGGGATATCTCCGTATTTCAGGGGCCGATAAAAAGGCAAGGATTGTTCAAAGAGAAAGACTAAACTAGCTTTATCATCGCGGAGGAATTTAAGGCAGATGAGGGCGAGGATTTCAACGCGCGCCGGCTTCTCCCTCGTCACTCTCGAGTCGGAAACATTTAGATGGATATTGACTGAAGGCTTTTAAAATGCACCGGCGTCTCTTATTAATTGCTATCTCGTGGCGTTGCGACTGGAACGGCGCTTTGAAGACAACAGCGGACCCCCGAAAATGAATTTCTTGTTCGTTATCTATTATCTGCTCCCGTGCCTGAGATGCCAGTGCAGTTTGAGCTAAATCGGGCTATCGCAAGAAGAAGAAGAAGAAGAAGAAGAAGGGCGCCAAATAAAAAAAAAAGAAGTGAAAAGTGCAAATGAGAGAGATAGAAAATGAAAAAGGAAAAAAAAATGTCCATACATTTTCAGAGGCCGGCTATCTTTCCCTCTCGCTTTCTGTGCCGTCTCTCTCTCTCTCTCTCTCTCTCTCTCTCTCTCCCTCTCTCTGGTTCCAGCGCTGACCCCACTCATTAAAGCTGATTAAAACTTTTCCAGCGAGCGCTGTTTGCCCTCAGAAGACGATAACCTCTACAAGGCTGCTACATAAAAGAATAATAGCCGACTACAAAAGAGGGTTGGACAAAGAAAAAACCCCTTCGCCCGGGCCCAGCAAGGCCCCAATTGGAACATTTTAGAAAATTAATGAAATTTTAGATCAAATGAATTATAAATTAAGGCGAGAGAGAGAGAGAGAGAGGAGAGGAGGGGGGGGAAGAGAAAGAAAAAAAAAAAGATGAATAAGTCATAAGAAAAAAGTACTCTCGCTATCAAACTGTAGGAACATGTTATCCTCCACCAGCTTGAAGAAACAGGGTCAGGTTCGAGCCACGCGGATTGGGAGGAAAACAAAGGTTCCCGCTCGGCTCGGCTTTGAAGATAATTGTTGCGACTCCACTTGAAAGGCGACTCTGGCCCCGGCCCCTACTGAGAGGATCCACTTTGACTCAGTCGCCGCCGCTGCCGCCGCCACCGCCGCCGCCGCCGCCGCCGCCGCCGCTATTGTTGTTGTTGTTGTTGTTTTGTTGTTTGCCGTTGCTGTGGCGCAGCAGCAGCAACGGGGATTTGCGACATGTGGGAATGCTCCTTTTTTTTTAACAGAAATCACATCAAATGCAGAGGAGAGGAGAGTGTGTGTGCGGCGCCCCGGCTCCTTGTATCTAATTAATAAAATCCCTCTTTAATGTGTGGTATTTAAAAAAAAAAAAAAAAAAAAAAAAAAAAGCAGCGGCGGCACAAATTGGTTCACGAGGCGGCGGAGAAGTTGTGGTTTGTCAGGTTTTTTTTTTTCCCCGTTTCGAGCGACGGCGACGAACACGGCGTTATCGGAGACGCGCGACGCTTGTCACGCTCGCGTCCGCCGCCAAACGCTCCTCTGAAATATTCATAAAAGTAAGAGCCCTCCCGGTGTCAGCTGTCATTTTGGTGCTGTTCAGTCTGAGGCTCGATGTTGCTCAAGTGCTGGTGGAAGTGTTTAACGCACACACACACACACACACACACGCTTGGCACGCCACACACCAACACGGCTGCAGAAAGGTGTTAAATGGGTCATTAGCACCGAGCTCAAGAGGCACTCGGCCTTTTCTCCGGCAGGGGTCAGAGGTCGCGGCCCGGAGGAAACACACCGCGCGGCGATCAAAGGGGGGAGTCGCACACTGGTCAGCCACGCCGAGTGTATTCACTTTTACAAGCTTCCTCGAGTGCCCCGTGTGTGTGTGTGTGCATGTGTGTGTGTGTTCAGGAACACTGTAGGATTTACAGCTGTATTGTTGTCTTTGTAACTTAAAGGGTTGCATTTTCCTATTTTTTTTGCCGTCACGACAGAAAAACTCGAATTGTGTTCATGGCATCGGTTCTACTCACTAATATGAATTATGAAAAAAAACAGCAAGAAATATCCACTGTGGTCTTTAAATGCCTCACAGAACAGGCACTTGAACATCTCACCCAAGTACCAAGTATCACGCTGATATTTTACTGAAGAAGAAGTAAAATTATGGGTGTTAAAGTAGACGAGAGCACGCGGTTCAAACTGGATTCTTTGTGCCGGGAGGAAGAGAAATGACAAGATTGACTCCTGGTGAATGAAATAAAAAAAAAAATTAAAAAAAAAAAACAGTTTGCCAGTTGTTCAGTTGCTGGTGACTATAAAGAGCCGGGAAAAATCTTTTCTCTGTAATGGATGTGACTTAAAAATGAAGCTGAGAGAAACATGTTATTGAGTGCTAGAAATGCACTGCTAAACCTTGATGACCCACCTTGACCTTCACTTTTGACCGATTTGAAAATAAATAAATAAATAAATAAATAAATAAATAAAAAGATAGTAAAGGTCCTGACCTGACCCTCCAACCAACCTGCCACATTTGATCCAAATTGTGTAGTTACTTCTACCTCAGGAGCGGTTCTTCCCTCCTCTTTTGCTTTTTTCCGATGCCCCCTGAACGCAGCACAAAGCCCCCCGGCCGGCGGCGTAAACAAGCGAGAGCGCGAGCGACGCCGGAAAGCATCAAACGGGGCGACTGCGAGTGAAACGTTGTGATCGGCGTCGAGCGGCGGCCGCTTTAAGACGTGTTGAATTGCGGCGTGAGCGCTGCCGTGTTGAAAGGACACGCTTGAATGGCTCACCGCTCCGCGTGCGTGGAGGTATGCCAAGCACCGCGGCGGAGTACGCGATGAAATTTTCAACACAATCAATCATCGTCTCAGTGGAAACTATAGGAAAATGAGGTTGAGGTTGAACATCAGCAGGATTACGCCGTGCTGGTTGATGTCTGATGGCTCTTTGTCGGCATCCAGTCCTTTTATTTTTACCCTTTGCCCTTTATTGTCATTAGCCGTGACTCATAACAATTAGTAATTACTGTTGACGCTCAGGGAAGCTGAATCATTTCTGCTATTCAAGTTTTGTTTCTCTCTCAGTGAAGCGGCTTGACCCTGCACATTGTTGAGGAGTTTTGAACTGGAGCTTATCTTCATCTCAGTGTTTTGGCTTTCTGTGAAAGAAAGAAAGAAAAAAAAAAAACATAGAATAACATTTAAAAAAAAAAAAAAAAAAAGGAATTGGGCCTTGGAGAGCGGTGATAAAGCGAAGAGCTTATTCAGTTTGACCGTGAAAACTGAACAGTGAGTGAGGATGAATGTTGGAGGCGCTCAGTAACACCAGCACGCCGCTATTCTCAGCCCTGAGAAACACACTCCTGTGGACTGATGGGATTCATGAACCAGAGAGAACTCACATTGTGGGATTTGACCACTGGCACCGCTTCTCTTCACTGTGAATGGAGGTTTTAATGTAAAGTGTTTCCCACGAGCCGCCCTGTTTTATGCGCTCATATAAACGAGCTCGTTTGCTATGACGAGCGGCTCGGCGTCCGTCATTCGAAGTTTCGAGTTTGAGGGTTCAGGCGCCGCAGCCGTCCACCGCCTCGCTGTCCTGCCAGCGTGTCCTTGAGCAAGACGCTGAGTCCCTAAACTGCAAAACTCTCCATCTTAACAAGCCACACTGCAAAAACGCAAAACCTTACCAAGATTATTTGTCTTATTTCAAGTCAAAAATGTGTTATTTCTAGTCAAAATATCTCATTACACTTAAAATAAGACATGATCACCTCAGAGGTAACTTGCTTTTAGACAATTTTCACTTGTTTCAAGTGAAAATTCACTTGAAACAAGTGAAAATGTGCTTGTTTCATTGGCAAAATTTGCTAGAAACAAATTTTGCCAATGAAACAAGCAAATTTTCACTTGAAACAAGAGACAATTGTCTAAAAACAAGTTACTTTTGAGGTGATCATGTCTTATTTTAAGTGTAATGAGATATTTTGACTAGTAATAAGACATTTTTTACTTGAAATAAGACAAATAATCTTGGTAAGATTTTGAGTTTTTGCAGTGCATTTTGTCTCATATTCAGTGTTTAAGTCTCGATTTTTTCACCTTAAACATAAATGTGGCGTAAAGTGTGATTTTACAGAAAATAACCTGAAGCTTTTATGCTTCTGTGTTGATGAATATTATTGAAATCCCATACACAAGGTGGAAACTTGAGAAAAAATGAAATGATTTCACACCAAAATGAAGAAGAGAGTAAGAGCAGTGGCTGGTTACCAACTTCAAACACAAAGTTGAAATTCTTTGGCAGGTATTCAGCACCTATGTGGAGACAACTTTCAACCCCAGATATTCACCAAATAGCATAAAATTTTAATTGGAGCAAAGTCGTTTTCAAGTATAAAATGCACTTAGCTCACCAAAATCCCAAAATTGCAAGATTTTGGGATGAACATCTTACCCAAGTACCAAGTATCATGCTGATATTTCTCCTCTCACTGATAAATTACCTGATAATTATAACACATTATCTCATTTGAGCCTAAAGGGCCTCACTTAAATTAACCCTCGGTTATTTTTTGTAGTGCACCTTTAAATTTTTTGGCAATTTATTTATCTGTTTTTACGTGAAGAGCTGCAGGCCGCTTCGGGGTGTTTCCAGCAGCCAGAAGGAGTCCGTACCGTTTTGACTGGCAGTGCTAAAGACTCCGCCCACCTTCCCCAAGCACGTACGTGATTGGTCGACTCCAGTGACGTCACATTTTTATGTTGACCGGCCCATATCAGAGACAGCATCTTCTTAAAAAACAGCTTTGGCAAAACTACAACGAGTACAATTTACCCGTTTTTTTTTTTTTTTTTTTTCCATTGTGACCCACAAAGCTCCTGGAGTGTAAAACGCACGAAAAGCATGACATCATCCTTTCCCGAAGATGTTCCCCTTTAAGAGGCAGGGCATTCTCCTCACTCGTCTTACCTGCGCTCCCCAGGTTCCTGGTAAAGGTGCCGAGCAGCAGCCGGCAGCGCTTCAGCTTTCAAAGCAGAAGGTGAGAGCGGTGCAGAGGTGTGGAGGTGTGGAGCGTCTTCACACCGGCAGGTACGGCGGCCCGAACCCCCCCCCCCCACCCCCCCGAGGCACGCCGCTTACTCTGCTGTTTGAGCCAATAAGTTGCCCTTTAAGACTTCCAACTGTGCGTGCACGTGTGTCAGGGAGCGGGAGGGCTGGATACTGCAAAAAAAAAAAAAAAAAAAAATCTCCATCTTAACAATTTAACATTTAGTCTCATATTGAGACTATAGAAAAAAAATAGCCGGCGGGATGAGATAATCCCACTTGTCTCCAATCCTAACCAACCTGTTTTCAGAATTTTCAGTCAAGCATCATTTTTCTTTTTTTTTCTTTTCTTTTTTTTTTTCCTAGTGGGCTGATCTGCCTTATGTTTGAGCATATTTATACTTGCTCCCATTGCACTGGAAACAAGTGCATTTTTTTTTTTTTTTTTTACCTTGTCTGAGGAAAAAGAAGACGTTAAGACTGAATATGACAGTAAATAACTAAGACGGGTTATTGCAGTGTGTGTGTGTGTGTGTGTGTGCGCAACAGAAAGCAGTAGGATATTCGTCTCCCTACCATATTCTGTTGTGTGTGTTAGCGGTGAAAGATGGAGGATGGAGGAGTCCTGGATCACTCTCATAGTCGACGTGCTCGCAGATATGAGGATGAAAAAAAAACAAACCAAAAAAAAAAAAAAAAAACGAGGTTAACAGTAGATAATCGGACATGGGGTGCCATTCGTCCTTACAATAGGCCTTCGCCGGCGCTCACAGCTTGTTACCGTATGCTCCTCAATAATTAATGTGCTTCTCCCTGGCTGCTCTGCTACATGCCAAGCTTTGATATAAGGTTACTGCGCTTAGGGTCCCGCCACAGGAGGGGCGGCTGCTCCAGCAGCGCCGCGTTTCATGTCTTACTATTTTAAAACGCCCGTGCAGGCTGCGGGTGTCCGTATAGGAGCGGGTCCCAATCAAGGTCGGGATACCATTGTTTTTCTTCTTAGAGTCAGCTTTTTTAAAAAATTTTTTTTTCTTTCCCTCGCAGACGTAATGAGAATGTGTTTGGGTTTTATTTTTTTGAGACATGCCGCTAATGGTGTGCAGTTTTTAAGGAGGGAGGGAGGGAGGGGTGTGTGTGTGTGTGTGTGTGTGTGTGTGTGTGGGGCAAAGAAAGAGAAAAAAAATGCCAAAGGAATGCCTGTATCATTAGTGAAGTCGTTAGTGGTGAGTTAGTCATGGAGATAGCTAACGTAAAGCGGTTGTTCGAATACTTTTCCAAAGTCTGAGGTGGGACAGACTGAGCCGCGAAAATTAGCCGCGATGATTCAGAGTTCCTTCCTGCATTTTGTTGCTGAAGCCCGTCCCGAGTCCCGGCAACTCATTCTGAATAAATACAGTGAGTAAAAGAGTGCACTGCAAAAAATAAAAGCCTCACACTGCAAAAACGCAAAATCTTACCAAGATTATATGTCTTATTTCTAGTCAAAATATCTCATTACACTTAAAATAAGACATGATCACCTCAGAAGTAACTTGTTTTTGCAATTTGCTTGTTTCATTGGCAAAATTTGCCAGTAGAAAAAGTGAAAATTCACTTGAAATAAGTGAAAATTAGCTAGAAACAAATTTTGCCAATGAAACAAGCAAATTTTCACTTGAAACAAGAGACAATTGTCTAAAAACAAGTTACTTCTGAGGTGATCATGTCTTATTTTAAGTGTAATGAGATATTTTGACTAGTAATAAGACATTTTTGACTTGAAATAAGAGAAATAATCTTGGTAAGATTTTGCGTTTTTGCAGTGCACTGAGTGATTTAGGCTCATCTTCGGTGTTAAAAGCGTGTGTATCTTCAATCCAAGTAAAAAAAATCTGCCACTTGGATGAGATAATCCCACTTGTTTCCGATGCTCATCGACCTGTTTCCAGGCTTTTCCTGAATCGAGCGACGTGTTCTTGATCCTGGTGGTCTGATGTGCCTCATTCTGCCTGGTTTCAACACATTTCTACCTGAAAAAATCCTGAAACAAGTGAAACGGCAGTGGAAACAGTTGGGGATTATCTCATCCCACTGGCAGATTTCTCATCTCGTCTGTGGAGAATCAAGATTGTAAGACTGAATATGACAGTAAATTTGCTAAGATGGAGTTTATTATTAGTTTTTTTTTTTTTTTTTTAGTTTCACTGTTTTGACGTGCCTGAAAACCAGATCGAGTTTCTCGGCCAACCACGCACCATTACCTGCAACAAAATCAGGGTTCTGGCCGAGGCCGCTCCCCGGGGAAACGGTTTAAGATCGGCCGCTATAAAAAGTGTCTGAGCCGTAACAGGAAGTCAGCAGCGTTGGCCCCTCACTGTTCTGACATATGCAGAAACCCCCTATGCACAGCGATCTGTCAGTCAGTTTCAGGGGCACAGCTGCAGCAGGGCATGGGGAGAATTAGCCCCCTACTGTGCCACCCCACCCCCCCGCCTCCAAACCACCCCACCCGTCCATCTCCACCCACCATCCTTCCTCCCTTCGCCCATTCGCCCCTAACCGAGGGGCCTCCTCTTCCCTCAGCCCTAATCATAGATTTTTTCTCCAAAATAAGAGCCCACTTTGGCCGTTTGAGTTTCAAAGGAGATGATAATTCCTACTTGCGGAGCGATGAAGATGCAGTGTGCGATAATCTAACGGGCCTTTGATGGTGTGTCGGCCAGCCGGGCATATGTTTTTCGTGTCTGGAAGTCATCTCTCCCAAAGTTTTCGGGGTGATTTGTGCAGTTTGCGCGGCGCCCGGTGCAGCTCGGTCACACTGAGCTACAGCTGGCCCTCCTTGTCACCGCTCTATCCTTTACCCTTTATTCATTCATGCTGACAGGAGCTGAGAGCACGAGTGTGAAGTTACTGACTGGATTTCCTCGTGCTGCTGTGACCGAGTAGCTTGTGTGTGTTTTCTTAAAGTCAGTCGTTGTATTTTAGAGTTGTGAGGATGTTTAGACTCAAATGATGAAAAAAAAAAAAGTAGTAAGCGTGTAATTTGATGGTTCAGTCCTGGTTCTCGTCCTCAGTTGTGTCTAAACAGTCCTCACAAGAATCAAGCCTCGGCCATTTTTACGTCCCGTCCGTCCCAGAGAGCAGATTTACACTGCAAAAACTCAAAATCTTACCAAGATTATTGGTCTTATTTCAAGTCAAAAATGTCTTATTCCTAGTCAAAATATCTCATTACACTTAAAATAAGACATGATCACCTCAAAAGTAACTTGTTTTTAGACAATTGTCTCTTGTTTCAAGTGAAAATTTGCTTGTTTCATTGGCAAAATTTGTTTCTTGTTTCTAGCTAATTTTCACTTATTTCAAGTAAATTTTCACTTTTTCCACTGGCTTTGCTTGAAACAAGTGAAAATTGTCTAAAAACAAGTTACTTCTGAGCTGATCATGTCTTATTTTAAGTGTAATGAGATATTTTGACTAGAAATAAGACATTTTTGACTTGAAATAAGACAAATAATCTTGGTAAGATTTTGCGTTTTTGCAGATTCACCCTCAGAAAGTGACAAACTGAGTTTCTCAGTCAGTCGGCAGAGAAGACCAGAGGAATCTGCCAACGCTTTGTTTCTCACCTGTACTTTGTCATTTCTCATTTTCCCGCTTCAGAGCGTCGGGTTTGACCTCCTCGCTCTCGTCCTTTTAGAATCACATGGGAAAGATCACACGGAGCGCCGCTCTCGCCTCCGAAACTACAAATCACACGCGTTTCATTGGCGCTGAACTGAGTTTTACACCGGCACGTTCACTTCGACGAAAGCAAAATATAAGCCAAGTTACAGGACGCGTGCATGACTTGAACGGTTTAGTCGGCCGTTAGCGACCAATAAAGGAAATATGAGGTTTTTCTGTGTTAAAGTGTTAAATCTACATTACAGGGTTGATGGGTGAACGGTGAAGCCGCTAACTTTAGTTCGCTGGCTGAAGTGGGTGTGTTTCTCCTTCTGTTCACATTCTGGGACAGTTGGACGCCGCGGCGACGGGAAGACGGACAGCAGATGGAGAGACGCCGCCGATGACTGACAGGAGAATGAAAACTAGAGGGGGATGATAAATATGTAAAAAAAAGTGCGTGGCGCGCGAGGCGGAGGACTCGTTTTGTCCGCTCACAATCCTACAAGCGAGGGAGCGAGTGGCCATCGCTCCACACGGGGGATTACGTCGGTCAGCCTTTGTGTGCAGAAGGGTTTAGGGGTTCACACCAGATTAGGGAGCGGAGGATTAAATTAGGGGACTTCAAGAAAATCCCTCTGACTCTGCTCTGTTTATCCCTGTGTAGGCAAACACAAGTTAAACTTAGCCGTAAATACTGCTGCGTGCCTCTGTGTGCCAGTACAGTAAACGCTCACAGCGTTTTTAATTACATGTTCAAGCACGAGTAAGGATTTTGTGATTTCCCTGTTAAAATAAAAAAAAAAAAGTTGAAACAAGACCGAATAAGACCGATCAGCCCACTAGGTTCAAGAAAATGACGTTTGATTCAAGAAAACTCTGGAAACAAGTTGATTAGCGTTGCAAACACATGGGATTATCTCATCCCGCTTTTTACCTTGTTTAAAAAAAAAAAAGATTAAAGTTTGAATTTTGTATATCAGAGGAAAAGTAGAAACTTCCATAACAATGCATGCACTTTGCTCGTACATACACGGAGAAAAAGTTGCATAAAGAGGGAGGATGAGCGTCTAGACTACAGTATTTTAAAATAATCACAGGCCTTCACTCAGAGAAGCGTTATCAGACGATAAGAGCATCAGTATTGATCTCATAATTGCACTCCAGTCGCTGCATGGGGCCCGATTTCGCAGCGTCGCGCGCATTTCCCCGTCGACGGCGAGAGCTCGTGTGCGACAAGCCCGTTAGTCCCCCTGCATTCAAATCCAACATTTCCTTTCATGTATGGCCTCGCACCACATGGCTGACCGCAAGCCAGCCTCCCAGAAATCTCTAAAATAAACAGAGGGATCTGCTCCCTCTTTGAGCCGCTCTCAGCGTCCATATGCGGCGCTCCTGCCCGAGCTTCGCCCAAAACTACGACACCCTTAACGGCCTTCGACATCTTTAGGCAAGAAGCGGATTAAGCCGTGTTTTATACGTTTTTTTTTTTTTTTTTTTTTGAAAGAAAGAAAGCATCCGCTCACCAAATCAGAGGGCGAACGCTCGCAAACCCAAACACCGGACCGCATAATGACAGCCAAGGCCAGGAGGCTACAGAGGCTGTAAAATAATGTGGGGAGGCAGAGAGGAGGGGGGGGGGGGATGACCAGCACCTAAGTATGGGTTTCCTTTTGGGGCTATACATGTCTTTATGTGTGCGCAGGCCTTGTGATCAGCAGCCCCGCGGCGCAGCGGTCGCCTCAAATAGAGAGCGACAAGCAGCTTCATAAGTCAAAAGCCTGAGAACGGTGTGACAGTCTGCCATTTGGGGGGGGTGGAAGGGTGGAGGAGGGAGGGGGGGGAGTCGGTGCCACCCGGCCGAGAACGGGAATCCTCCGCTGAACCACACGCACGCCGCTCAGCCACACAAAACGACAAATCACACATTCTCCATCACGTGACGTCGGCGTGTATTAAGGAGGGATTTCTGAATGCCGTCCAAGTCCTGGGTTTTTTTTTTTTTTTTTGTAATTTGTGATTAGCGTTTTGGGGGTAATCTGGGTGCAGATTTGAGGCAATCCTGTGCGGGCAAGGCCTGACGTTTACGGGGCAATTTCCTCCAGATGTCCATTCCAAAAAAAAAAAAAAAATAGAGAAAAAGAACTTTTTTTGGTTTCCAGATTAAGGGGGATCTTAACCCTTTGAACTGCTGTGCTCAGTAATATACATATAATAGCACAACAACACTCAGCAGGCTAAAATAACCCCCGCCGTGCAGCTAAATGTGGCTGCTAGTGCCTCTGGACAAGAGGTTAGCCACGGGATTTTAAGAGATTTCATAGACCAGTACCAACTGGCACATGGCGCTTGTAATTCCTTTTTTTTTTTTTTTTTTTTTGGTGAGGTATTATACGCTGCACTCACAGCAACCAAGTAGTATTTTTTTTTTTGCCACAGAGTTTAATGAAATCCCTTTTCCGTTTTTAGTTTGATTTTGCACAGTCAGTGATGTTTATTATTTCGGGACGGCAATCTATTGTTGTAACCTCGGCGTAAATTGAATGCACGGTGATTGCCATGGACATCTATATTATGCAAATGGCAGTGCATCACGGCTAAATGAAGAAAACCTTCAATGTGCCTTCTGTTCCCGAGCTCGCTAAATAACCACAAAAGCTCCTTGAGT
>NC_043994.1:29900339-29950339 GCF_902150065.1 Myripristis murdjan | reverse complement strand
TGAAAATAACCCTATTAACTATCTTGTAACTATCTATTGCCACATTGCTCCCATTCTCCTCTATCCAAGCCCAGCGCCATTTATTCTTAACCCTCTTAACCCTGCAATTCAACTAAATCCGCCTTGACTTATTTTGCTTTTTATGGTTGCAGAATTGTGCAATGACTGAGTGCTTTTGCACACCATCGGAAAGCTCCGGTTCTCTGCTTTCAGAAACCGTCTGAATTTTTTCGATTGCACCATTGGTTCAGGAGTTACGGTACTGAGAAGCTCATATTGCGAACATGTGACACACCGGGGACTCCTCTGTGATTGGACGGTCGAAATGTCAGTAGTCCTACAGAGTTCCCGTAATGGCCTGTATATAGGCCCAAAGCTCCGTTTCTCCAGTTTCCGACGTTTTTTTTAAAGTTTCTGTATACCATAAACGGTCTAGGAGATATCGATATGTAAAGTAGGCATGCTGAATACTGTTGGCGCCGACATCATCGGTTTAAGAAACATCTTTGCTGTCTTCCCCGGGCTTCATGAACCTGCGGTCCATCCTGTGGGTTGCAGTGCGTCACTGTAGGCTAACGAGGCTCACTTTTGATGGCACATGGAGCGCCTGACTGTCAACACCCAATGCAATTCAAAATTTTCCATCGGCCACTGGCTGGTGTGTGTTTTTGTTTTACACGCCAAACTATTTTTTTACCCGCCATTGGCGCTTGGCGGGTGTTAATTTTACGGCCTGGTTTCATCCATTATGGGGGACAGAAAAAAGAAAAAAAAAAAAAGCAATCCTGTGATCCTATCAGCTGATTTTTTTTTTTACGCTGAGTTGGAAACAGCTGAAAAAAACTGTATGGTCTTGCAATAAGCAAAATCTATTTCAACAAATACTTTTGAAGTTAAAAACAAATTCACGGATTCATGGGGTCATAGGCCCATTGACCTGCTGCATTCACTCATTATTCAGAGCAAAATGGAAAATGTGTACAGCTTAGTAGTTGTGGCAAATGCAAATAAAATAAAAAAAAAGAAAACTAGCCAGAGACAGTGCAGGGATATCTACATTTTTGTGAAAAAGAAAGGGTAGGAGAAAAGGGGCAACAGGGTGCTTGAGGATCACCTGTAGTTTGCGGGCTGTGTTCTTATCAGTGGCCGAATGGCAAATTTAAACCAGCGGCAAAGGCAGCTGGTGAGAGAGAGGCTTCTGATTGGCTGTCGAGACCAAGCGAATCAGGGTTCAGCACGAGAAACTGAAGTTAGCCAAACTGAGAGAGAGGAAACTGTGGAAAAACAAATCTGCAGAAGCAAAAGGCCTTCAGGTGGCAGAGCGGCTGCAGCTTCTCCTCACACAGCCTGAGCAACACTGACGAGACGATGAAGGGGTGATGGTGAAGAGAAAGGGGGTGATCCGGGGACAGCTCCAGCCCGGGACACAGCACCAAATCAGGGGACTGTTGCCTGAAAAAGTGACCGACCCACGTGGTGTGTTGGATGGTCAGCTGTTTATGTCCAGAGGGTCAAATCTCCAAATCAATTTTGTGGATCGCCATGACATTTTGCAACAACAGTCGTGCTGGCTGGAGGACCAAACCTGGAGAGTTTGGTGACTTTCCTGTCAGCAGGTGCAGAATGTGCTGCATGTTGATCATCAGCCGTATTTAGCTGGAAATGTAAGGCGAGACAAAGCAATTTAACCATCGGCGTCAATTGGCGCTACTTCTTTGAGGTCGGCTTGGTGAGTCCCAGACCTAATGCTGATCGGTCCAGCTTTCTGTGACAGTCAGGGGTCAGACTTTAAGAGTTGATCTGTCACTTCTTTTGATCTTCCTTCCTTTTTTGAGAGTTTGTTTTGGCGTCTCAACTGATGAGACTGGCCGCTCTTCACTGTTAAAGTCTTATTTTGTGGGTCAAGTTGATAAGCCGCTATACGTTTTTTGTGAAAATCTTGTCTTGTGCGCGTTTAACCCGTCGATTTATCCACCATCCCATCGCAAACACTTGACGAAGTTTAAACGTTACATCTCTGAAGTTGTGGGCCTGTAAAGTGCATTAATGCACACCTGACATTTGTACGTGCTTTACAAGAGATGAACTTTCATTAACATATTATTAACTTTAATCATCAGTGGGACTTTAGACTTGCATGCAAATGCCGTTAGGGTTGCACTCAACCCATCGTGCTGTCCTCAACGGGCACTCAGCCCGATTTCAACATCACTTTTTGTGTGAGAAAACAGTCCCGGGTTATAACATACACCGAGCATCCCAAAACTCTCCTATAAGCTCTGCGTCTACATTCACACACTTTGCCTTTTTTTTTTTTCTTTTTGCCATGTAAATTCATTCCCTCAGCCCAGTGCTGCCAATCTATACCTCCTTTTTCACTGAATTGCTCTTTAAACCTCCTATTCAGCGCTCAAAATGAACACTAACGACTGCATTTTCATCGTGGCTGGAAGGTCTGTCAATCTGCGAGTTGCTTTGGCAATAATCCAGCTGGTCCTCTATCTGTCTCTCCCATTGTAAAGCCTCCTCTGTTTGCCGTCCATCTGCCCCGTGCTGTGGCTCTGTTTAACCCGAGGCTTTGTTAAGGCTCGGCTCAGGAGCAAAATTTCAGAAAATTACCAGTCTATAAAAATATGCTCGTGCTTTTGTCACATCAGGGCCAACCAGAAACACAACTTAAATCTTGTGTCTTGTGTTTTATTCTCTATGTTTAAACTTGTATATGTATTATTCCTATTCAGAGAGATTTGGCACAAAGTCCACATCCGTCACGGAAAACATAGGAAACCACAGACTTTTACATCTGTGTTCCAGGCGGGGAAAGTCATGGAAATGTATAAATTATCTGCGGAGGTCAGGGGATATTTAGGGATTTTACAAAGCATTCACGTTGGAGGAATGTGTAACAGAGTATATCGTGCAACTTGTTTCGCATATTTATTGCATTTAGATGTGTTTCAGGTTTCAGGTCAGCCTTTATCAAACCTGAGAGGGAAATTTGTTCTGCACCGAAGCATCACTTTCATGAACAAATACAATAAAACACAGAAAATAGTACATATATATACAAAGCATATCATCTATAGTCTATGTACAAACAGTAAACCACAGAGGAAAACATACTATGTTGATTCTAATAGATAAATGAATAAATCTTTTTTTTTTTTTTTTTAGGTCATGGAATTGCTCCAATGGTTATGGGAAGTCAGGAAAAAGTCACGGGATTTTACAGCACAGGAATCCTGAGAACCCCTGAACTGGGAACACACACACACACACACACACATGCACACACACACAGTGGGGGGTCTACATTTTGCCAACCAGTCGTGGCATGAGCAGCCTTTTAGTGTCACCTCAAACTGTGATGGTAATCATGAAAAATACATTGTTTTACAGCACTCCAATTTTACCTGGCATGAATTATTTATCGATAATGTTATCAGGAAAAATGTTAAAAGATGCAGCTGGAATAATTCAGTCTGGGAAACACACTTAAGACACTGGGATACTGACTTAACAACATGTGTTAAATCAGTATCTAACTTAGCGTTGCAGTATGATTTCACTATGATATTATTCTCTATAGGACAACATACAATCCTCAAGCCGCTCCCACCTGCCCATTAAGCTTACATGTATTTTGTTTAATATCTTTAAATGTAAAAGTGCCTCACACGTGCAGCGCAATTATGTTCACTAACTCATGTTCAGTGTTTGGCAGCTTGGCAAATCTTTGTTTCTGAATCTGATCAGAAACATCACCTTTCACGGGCAACACAACGCGTCACAGAGCCATGACGTGAATATAAAACGAAAAATAAATTGTTTTTTTGCCGCAGTGAGACACAATGCACCGTCAGGATCAAAACACGGGAATCACGGTAGCTTCTAAAAGTCCGATCCTTCGCTTTTCCGGAGTATTTTCCGCTTACCGATGTGCAGGAATCGGCCACGTCCGACATCAACCCAGCCAAACCCTGGATTATCACATTATTGTATTATAGCATCATAAGAAATCTAACTAAAACAGCAGTGCGATCTGTTTTGAACTGATATTAGAAAGATTTTAAGAGGGCTATGATGTTTTTTATCGAGTAAAGGAGGATATAAATGCATCCGTGAGAGTGCTGTATGGAAAAATCTGGTGCTCAGAAACAAGCAAAGAATAAAAATATGAATACAAGGCAGCTCTTCAGAAAGGGATGAAAGCCTTTAAAATACAGGAATGTCATGTTTCCACAATACGTTTTTTTTTTTTTTTTTTTTTTTTTGTGATTGTTCAGTCATGAATTAACCACATGTTAATGACTTTTTATCCGCATGAAGAGATGCCTTGAACTCCTTTTTTTTTTTTTCTCTCTCTTTGATATTAGAAAGATATTTTGGTCCCAATTTCCCAAAACCATGCAGGTGGGCGGCAGCTGCAGTCATTCACTATTTTTGAACTTTACTGTTGGATCAAATAGGATAAAATACATATTCAATGCTTTTTTTTTTCCTGAGATTGTCCATAAGAAGCACTGGAAATGATAAGAATAAAACAGTAAAAGAAGAAAAAAAAGCGAGTCATGAGAGCAGTCTGTCTTTTCCTCACCGTCTCGGCTCTGCCATGTGATTTGTTGGCGTCTAATTAAGCTGTAAATGTAAGATGTGGGGCTGCGGTGATATAAACAGGTTACCGTAAAGCGCCTGAAAATACGAGCCTCATCTGAATCCCACGGGGGGCGGGGGGGTAGAGAGGTGGATGATGGGTTGGGATCTGTGTGTGTGTGTGTGTGTGTGTGTGTGTGTGTTTTCATGTGTGTGTGTATGTGCGTGTTTGGGGTGGAGGGGGGTGGTGAGGTACTCATCCTTTCTTATCTGCTGTGTCGCCCAATCGATAACTAGGACATCTAGATAAGGCCTCGCTAGGCTTGTGCACACACAGCTATCCCACTGAACCACTGAAGGACACACACACACACACACACACATACATACGCACTCTAAAAATATACTGTACACTGACGCTTACATCTGTGGATGCACATATATATGCACGTGCACATATATAGCACACACACAGCTCCATAGATGTTGACATACACAAAAAAGTCATGCAGCTTCACAGACACTAAAGTACATTGCACGCACACACACACACACACACACACACGTATATAGAAGTGCACACAAGCACACACACTTTGCACAGTTACACACCTCCTTTTCTGCTACCCCGCAATCTGTTGCCTCCTAAATCACCCTCACAGCAGTCCAGAGCTCCAGATCTACATTTCTGATAGATTTGTGCAGCAACCCCCCTCCCCCCCCACACACACACCCACACACCCCTGCACCCCCAACTCCAACTCCCCCCCACACCCCTCCAACTCCCTATCGCTTTGCCGTGAAATTCGTCGGTAAGTGGCGGCGTTTTACGGGTGACCGGCCAGCAACTATTTCCTCTGGTGGAGGGCACATCTGCTTTCTCCATCCAGGCTGCGGCCGGGAGCGTCCCCGAAGGTCGCGTTAAGCGAGGGAACACTGAAGCTTTATACAACGTTGCGTACCGGCTATAATCTCACTTCGACACGACCCCGAGACCCTGCAGACACACAGCGAGAGAATTAAGTTAGAACCACAGGGCAGAGGGCCATTTTTTATTGTTTTATTTTTTTTTTTTACAAACCTTAAGGTGCAACACTTAAAGCGATATTTTCATATGAAATGCCTGTTTTTCTACTTATGCTGTATGATATATAAGACACTATAACATAATACTGATTCAAGCTGCAGTCATGAAAAACGTTTTCATTTGCAGTCTGGTCGCTCCTTCCTGCTGCACAGGAAGTGATGCCTTTAACGTTTCCGGTTTGTTTGGAGGAAACAGAGGAAGAAGAGCTGGGTTGTTAGCATGAGCAGTGATAGCCACTGTAGGTAAAACAGATGAAGAAAAGAGCGCCACCTACAGCTATCAACAGGAAATACAAGCCAGACTGCTGGACTAACAGGTCATCATAGACCTTGTTCAGACTGCAGCCCAAATCTGTTTTCTCTCACATCCAGATTGTGTCTAGACTGACTTAATGAATAAATAAATAAATTAAACATGAAATGTGATTTTTGGACGCTCAAATAGGATTTCAAAGTGTCTGTTGTGTCTCCCGCAACACAGCAGACAACAACGTCAAATCCCGAGTGTGGGAGGAACATCAGAGCAGCTGCGCAGCGCTGAAGGAAAAAGCGGCATCATCGGCGTACGTAGTTACCGACGCCTCAGCAAACGGTGCAGACTGCAGGGCTGGTGATGTCAGGACACACAAATCTGATCTGATCACTCGTTAATAACAGACAGTCTGACTCAGGCCTTATTCAGACCGCAGGCAAATCTGATCAGTTTCTCAAGTCAGATCTTAAAGACAGACTGTCCGAACTGTTTATTTGCAAACCCAAGAGTCTGTGTACGGACTTTCATTTTGAGAGGTTTTATTTAACCCTCTCCACAAAATTCAATTAATTTCTTTAAAAACAAAATTAAGACAAGAAATGAATTTATGGTTATTTTCTAGTAATTCAACTTTAAATATATTGATTTTCTTGTGATTTTTGTCAATAAATCTGGGGCTAATTTTCAGGTAATCTTCTGGTAATTTACAACTATTTTCATTTCTATTTTTTAATTACTTTTTTCTTTCTAGAGATTTTCCCCATGGTTTTGAAAAAATCAAGTGAATTTCTTCAGGTTTCAAAGGGTTAACTGTTGCAGCAAAGTGTCAGGATCGGATTTGAACCCAGGCCACTGCAACTAAATCAGCCTTAGTAAAAGTGGTACGAGCTCTACACGGTGAGCCGCTGGGACGTCAAAATCTGGTCAAACCTCGATACAGTGGACTTACAGTGGAGACTCAGGGGTAAGACAAATGCTGTGTAACCTTAATGTTTTGCTTCAACACACTGATGCTTCCCTGGATTTATTTCTTCTAACATTAATATGTTACTTATGGCTGCAACTAATGATTACTCTGGTTGCTTATCAATCAGCTGGTTTAAATAATGGATAATCATTTAATGTATATGGTGGGAAAACTAATGCCATGTGATGGCAAGTTCAGCCTAAAGTCTTCATATGACTTGCTTCATCTGACCAGCAGCCAAAAAACCCAAAGTATTAATTTTAGCATCTTAGTGATCTTAGTGAGGCTGGAATCAACAAAGATTTGGGTATTTTCTTCAATAGATTACAAAAACAATTACTCAGTTATGAAAATTTTAACACATGTATTGATTGATTTACATCATTTCGGCACTAATGTTAAAGAATGATGTCACAGAAATGATCACCTCCTCAGAAATGCCTGACGCCTCCTTTCGTCTGCATGCCAGCGTCGCATGCAAACACACGTCTGTATGTCAGCTGCAGTGACAGTCCATGCAGGTGTTGCAGGTAGCACTGCTTCAGGATTATGGTGAAAATTTCATACACACACACCCTTAACTCCCTCTGTATGTGTGTGTGTGTCTTTTTCTTGCTCTTTATTGGAGGCAGTATATCAACCGTATTCCTCAGGCATACTATATATTCTACACACTTGACACTGTTAATCCCATTTTGATGGTGCTAAGGCCATATCTCACAGGAGTCTTTTTTGATCTTATTCTAAAATTCAGATCATCTTTTCCTCCCTCTCTCTCTCTCTCTCTCTCTCCCTCTCTCTCCCGCCTCCATCTGTCTCTCGATCTCTTTTTCTCCGTCCATTCCTCTTTATTTTATGTGCATGGCAGCAGCTGTGTGTATGTGTTCTTACACACACTTGCAAGTCAGAGCGCACCCATGTAGCCAGGCGTGCACATGCGTCTATGCGTGTCCGTGTCTGTGAGTGTACACGAGTGTGTGTGTGTGTGTGTGTGTGTGTGTGTGTGTGTGTGTGTACAGCTGGATGACTGGCCAAGGTCTTTGAACACTAAGACCTGGATGAAGGATTGAAAGGCCCCTTGAAGCCCCCTGGAAGCCCCTTCAGCCAGCGTTGACACCCTCCAGGGGCCGGGGAGCCAGGGAAGGGAGATCAAAACCGGAGAGAGGAGGCCAAGAGGTCGACGTGAAGCGAAAGATCCAGGGAGCATCTACAGTCCATGGAAGTATCTGTGGTCTCCGCAGAATTTCTAACAGGGTCAGCGCAGCGAGCGAGAAAAAGGCATCAAAACCGGAACAGTATGCCGCTGTAAAATGTTGGCTCCTGCTGGAGGAACGGGCAGAGTTTGGACTGAAACATCGCCTTGAGGTGCAAAGTTGATGCTGCGGTGACTGGGAGATAAACTTCCCATGCAGGCCGAGCGCCGTGGTGCTTATTGTTGTGTTGATTTGATCGGGATGTTTCGATGGGTGTTATGCCACAAAATGATTTGGGACGCCACTTGGAAGTCTGGGAGGTTCGGCTGCAATGCGAATTTTGCCCTTCGGGGGCGCTGTGAACAACACGCGGCAAAATCCAGATCGGGGATATCAGTTTTTGAATCACGTGAAGGCATTCAGAAACCATGTCTGAATCACGTTCAAGGAAATTCATATTCATTAATTTCAGTATGTGGTGGTTTTCTATAAGATACTGCAGAGGCCTTGGCCTCTCTTTAAAGTATCTTGTTAAGTCTCAACTGCTTAAAAGCCTCTTTCAATTGCCTCCCACTCGCTGCTTCGCAATTCAACGAGAAACAATTAAACAAACGAATAGCCTTAGCCGTGACATCGAAACAATGAAGCGCCGCGATGGCGATCAATAGCGTGTCTGCGATTCACCACTCAAGGTCAGTGAACTTAGCAGCACACTATGTAGGCTAATGGTCATTGAATGCTGGTCTGAATTAATTCCTGGCTGAATCCTCTGGTAATAATCTTTGATTCCTGCACCAACACTTTCCGCAATTAGTCTGCCCTCTCCCCATCCATCACTGACCAAAAAAGGCACCTGGGGCAGAGGGGGAAAAAAATGAGTCCGCGAGCGTTTCTCTTTTAATTATTCATCCATTATTTCAGTAAACAGATGCACAATTTGTTAGCGCTGATGAATATTTTGTCTGCAATCAGTGGACTGTCTCTTACTCTCCTACTCGCTCTCTCTCTCTCGCTCCCCCTCTCTCTCTTTATTTTGCTCATCTCTCTTTCTCTCTCTCCACTAACCTTCATTACTCCAGTGCAGAGCAGCTGAAGACACATATGGGCATTGATTTTCGCCCAGAGCCATGTGGGCTGAACTCAAAGAGAGCTTGTCAGAGGAGTCGACGAGAGAGAGAGAGAGGGAGTGAGAGAGAGAGAGAGAGAAGGAAAAAGAGAGGGAGGGAGTAAGAAAGAAGGAGAGAGAGACAGAAAGAGGACGGAAACCTCCCCAAACGAGCATCTGACAAAAACAAGGTACCGGCGTGACCCTCGCCACCTTTGACATTTGGAAACTGTGAGAGGGAGAAGACGCCGAAACAAACAGCAAAACAAAAGCAGGGAGGGGGGGAAAAAAAAAAAAATAACACAAAAGAGAGAAGCCGCTTTCATTTCCCCACTTCGTGCTCGCCTTTTCTACATTTTCAACAAACAAATTAATGCCCACTCCGAGTGTGTCCGTTGGGCCACAATCTGTCGGCACGCTTTGATGTGCTCATTGCAGCCTCCTCTGAAGTCCTGTACGCCGAGTTCCTCTAACAAAGGGAATAAAATAGGAGCATAAAGAAAGACGAGAGAGAGGCCTGTTTTATTTTATTTTATTTTTTTATTTTTTATTTTTTGGGGGCAAGGCGCTGCTTGTATTCCTAGCGGACATTCTGCCTTCAGCTCTGGTTCCTCCCTCTCTCGTCCTCCCCCCCCTTTTCTTTCTCTCGACTGCCGGTTATAGCTGTCGGAAGATAAGGACTCGGTGAAAGTTAATGAACAAACAGGTAAATCTCGCTTCTGTTTGATGTTTATTTAGGTCTTTCCTGTATTCCCATGCGTTCTGCTCAAGAAACCGCGCAGGTTTGTTCTTTCCCTAATTTGACGGGCCAAAAATTAGCACTGTCAAACTTAAGAATGGCTCTGACCATGTATACTCGGAGCACATTGATCTTGTTAGGGATAAAACACAGACACTCAAAGACCAAGGGCTACTTGCATTGACATTCAGCAAGAAATCCACGATGGAGGAGGCGGAGATACCAGGTTCTCCACTGACAGCAGCCTCAGTAGACCCAAAATGCAATGCGGCTCCAAGGCAGCGTTGTGTTTGGAGTACGGGGCGAGTGACTTTGTCGTTATTCTCGACTGGAAAAGCTCTTACTTTGCTATCGCTATCACCGGCACAAAGATGAAAGCCCACGTCGGCTCTGTAGGGGGTTTTCGAGAGGCGTTCAGGGAAAAACAGGCAGAATACGCAGGTTGAGGGCAAGTGGGTTCACCAAAAAGTACATTACAACACTTAATCACAAAATAAGTCCTGGAATGCGCCGGGCGTCACAGAGCGATGATGTATAACAGCGCGAGAAGATCCAAGTGTAGGAATTTCCCCCTTCAGATGAGCAGTTCTTGACATGCTCGCAGTGTTGGAGCCAAGGCATGAGGACTTGACATAACACAGACTTTTTGAAAAGAAAAGAAAAAAAAAAAAACCCATGGAAAAAAAAAAAATGCTGTATCAAACTGATGTAGCTAACCGTGGATTTGAAGATAAGCACCCTAGGTTCCTTGATTGGCAGTAGTTCGGCTGCACGCTCTAAATGTTATATTACATTACAAGAGGCTTAATTACCATGGAAGGCAGGTGACACTGCCCTAATAAGGAACATTCCCAAGTAGGAACCAAGGTGCCGGGATGCTTCCTTGCTAATGAGAATAGACACAATCTTCCCACGGCAAAGAGGGTCTCACGATTAAAGGTGAACTCAGACAAAATCCCTTTAAACCTGTTATTACCCTCTTAACTACGCTCCCAATTACAGTGCGAGAAACAAATCAAAAACTACGGCGTTAACCAATTCAGCGGTGAGTAAATTGGTGCTGAACACGCCGGCTCTCGGTTCAGCACTGCTGTATAAAATGTTACCGAAACGGGATACTGCAAGTACAGTTATGCACAGTCAGATTTCCGTGGTAACTGGGAGGTCTGGGATCAATCACCGCCCTCAATCTGAGAGACACACACAAAACCTTTGTTTCACATCAAAGGTGTGTCTTCTTCTGTGCGCTTTGCCGTGTTGTGTAAGCCTGTTCTTATTTTGTACACTTGACCTTCTGGCACCGAAGCCCAGTTATGGCTGACAGAGACAACAAACAAAGAGCGATCTCTATCTCCCGGATCATTACGCAACCGACGCCGGGGAAGGCACGGTACAGAAATAGCCAAAGGGCAAGGTGGACAGCCCATCGCCAGGGCTCATCTTTCACCGAGCCTGTACACCTGCATGCTGACACACACACACACACACACACACACATGCACGCCCATCATGTACACACTTGCAAGCACTCATTCTGACAGGAACACACAGTGCATGCACAACAGACACACACCTCCACCTGTTTAAGCAGGCAAAAACATGCACACAGATTGTACATTACTGTATATTGCACTACACACACACACACACACACGCACACACACACTGCTGTTGTCGTGAAACTCCATTGCTTTGGTCGATTTCCATGTTGTAACTTCAACTGTGAGATTGCAAAGAAAAATCTACAATCCTTTGGGCTTATGAAATCCTTTCAAATCCTGTTGAATTAACTCAAAAACGTATAGTGGTAGGGCTGGGTGATATGGACAAAATGAAATATGATAGTAAGACAAAAACAGCCAGACCGGGTGCTCTTAGGTGATGAAAAAGGCGTCGTATGATCGGTGCTGTGGGAATGGTGGGAATCAGAAATAGACTAAGAATAAAGTTCCAGGCACTTGAAGAAATGACGAGAAAGGAGGATCTTTCAAGCCTTTATCTTTCAAGGCCAGCTTTCCCTGGCCTTGCCAGTCTATGGCGGAAATATGTTGGCTTTTTATTCCCTTTTAATATGATAAAGCCCTGATAATAAAAGCTTTTTAAACCTTTAAAGAAACTCCTTCCTCATTTTTGCAAGTACTTTGAAACATTTCCCTTCTTCCTTATAATCCTCTGTTTGCTTTTATTAGTGTTTTGTGAGGTGCTTTGTAAACCGTGTTTTTGAAAAGTGGAACACAAATAAAGATGATTATTATTATTATTATTGTTTGACTATACCACTACTAATAAAATATGAGACAAACATCACATCAAATGTCCTTTACTGAACAGCTTGATTTTGGATGCTGTGGTGGTACTGGCGAGACATCAGTGTTCTCGTAAGATATTTTTGCACAAGATTTTTGATAAATGTGTGGATATGATGACTAAGGAGGTAGAGGTACATACTAAAACAGCTAGAACAGCCTAATAAGTTAGAAAACTGTGTCCTTTTATTGAAAACCAGGAAAAGTCAAAAACACTTATGTCTTATCACAATATTACGAATTTTAAAACAGCAGCTTCTATCTTGTCTGATATCATGATATTGACAAAATATTGATGTTTATAATGGTCAAGCTATATAGGGTTTCCTTAAAATCCTTGAAAGCTGACATTTTGGAAATATGGGCTTTCCTCTGGTTGGCTGAGATATGTTTGTATGCACTGCAGGCATATACAGGTTTATTCTACCAAGACATTCTGGACAATTCTCTGCTTCCAGCTTTGTGGGACCAGTTTGGGGAAGGAAGGCCCTTTCCTGTCCCAGCATGACTGAGCCCCGGTGCACAGAGCAGCTCCATAAAGGCGTGGCCGGCTGAGTTTGGTGTGGAAGAACTGGACCGGCCCCATCCAACACCTTTGGGATGAACCAGAACGGAGATTGCGAGCCGGGCCCTCTGGTCCAACATCAGCGTCTGAGCTCACAAATGCTCTTCTGGATCAAAGGGCAAAGAGTGGAGGCTGTTCTCGCTGCAAAGGGGAACCAACTCCATATTAATGCCTCTGGATTTAGAATGGGATGTCAGAAAAGCTCCTGTAATGTGGTGTAATGTGGAAGTGGACCAATGCTTTTGTCCATCTCGTGTAGATTATACTGTATCATGGCTGTATTGAATCCTGAACCCAGTATCGCATATCGAATTCAATCTTAAGGATATTGTCCCATCCCTGTTAACTTGTATATTTAACACCGCTCCTTTATGGGTCATTCATTTGCTTCGTAGGCAGTGCCCATTGCCGGCCATTCCCCAACCATCAAAGGCCTCGCCCCTAATACCACAGAGCCATCACACTAAAATAAAGCAGAGTTTCTTATTTCTCTCTCTCTCTCTCTCTCTCATACTGCTGTCTCTTATTCCTTCCCCGAGGGTTCCTCTGTGAAATTAAAATAAAGTGAACGAGCTTCCCCTTTGAAGAATGGACAGATAGAGAACGGGGCTAAAAAGACAGAATAAGAGGAGCAAGAAGAAGGAGGGGGAGCAGTCGGGGGGGGCTCGTGGAGAGAGGGTGAGTGAGGGAAAGTATGAAAAAGAGAAAGAGAGAGAGAGAGGGAGAGATTTGAGGGGCTGGGGGGCAAGCGATGGGAGTGCAATTAAAAGTGCACACACTGGCAAAAATCTGGGTGCTTTCAAGGCAGAGTAGCCGCAGACCTCTTCAGGGAACTTATCACAGTAAGGCAGTGTGTTTGAGGACGTGGTGGGCTTCACTAACCGACGCTTTAAAACAGTCCAGGAGGTACTGCAGCCCTCGATTAGGCCTCTCTCAACACCATACCTCCTTTATTTTCCTTTCTCTCTCGCTTGCTTCATTGCCTCTTCACGGTTTAGGCTGGACAGGGACGAGAGGATCTGCACCGGGTTTGGCGGTCCTTACAATCGGAGGGGAAATCCCAATCAGAGGCTTGGTTGACATGGATGGTATAGGCATGGATCTCAGATCAATATTTACAACCTGACTTCTCTGGAAGTCGTGAAGAAATCCTGAGATGTGCCGGGATCACGCTCCAACATGTTTGCAGGGAGGTGAAGCTGAATCCCGAGTCTGAGTTTGCCTCCATTGGAGTTTTGATCATTTCCATGTTGGGACAGTGAGAGTTCCTGTGAGATTAGAGATCCTAAAGACGGCTGTATCGGGAGTCAGCAGAATCATCTTAGAGAGCTAAATCCTGTTGTCCCAAACCTCTTATCCTAGTTAGGGTTGCTGGAGCCAATCCCAACGCTCATTGGGCAGAAGGCAGGGCAACACCTTGGACAGGCCACCGGGCAGATGGACAAACAAACATTCACACCAAGGGGCACTTTAGTATCTCCGATTCACCTGAACTGCATGTCTCTGGACTGTGGGAGGAAACCGGAGCTCGTGGCACAGCAGCACTGAAACCTTTTGGAACAACCAAAGTTGACGAGAGTGAAATTACACACACACACATCCATGCAGATGAGCATGGATGTGTGTGTGTATGGATGGGAACATGTCTGCTGTGTATCTCTGCCATAGAGATACAGGATCGTAGAGATGAAGGAGTCTTTGGAAAGCTTTCGACCCAGTTGCTTGTCCCATCCATCGTCCCATTCAAAGGTCTGGGGGCCAAACTAGACATAATATTTATCTGATATTAAAGAATATCAGCACAAATTTTCTTTTTTTTGTTGCATTTGCTGCTGTAGAGAATGCAAAAGCATGACATACTGAAAACCTTACCTCACCTACAAACCTGCCTGTTTGCTGACAGTGAAAATGACGTTTACGCCCACGCGACGTTTGAAATGCAGAATTATTTATGCCCGGAGCGATTATTGCACGAGTCTGTACTTTGTGACGGTGCAGAAAAATACAGAAGCAGGTCCTTTCATCACAAAAGGGGGAACATAAGGGAATCATTTTTTCATTTGTCAAGCCTCAAGATGCTGTTAAACTCCAGCGTTACCTGCTCATCTGCTGTGAATAAAAAAACAGAAAAGAAAACGTAAAATGGTTCGAATTTCAGTCTGAATGATATCAACCCCCAACTGGACAGCCTGGGTTCGATTCCCCATGTGGCCGCACCTGCCGAAGTGTGCTTTGGTCAAACATATGAGCCCTGTATACTGCAGGGGGCGCTGTTTTACCCCACAACGCAGGTGGAAAAGACCATCAGGGGATTCCTAAAGTATTTAAAGTAAAACCGCTTCCTTTAGACCATCTCACATTTTTTATTTGCATGCTTTTGTCTCAGCGTCTGGCCAAGAGGTGTGTATGTGTGTGTGTGTGTGTGTGTTTATATTTGTGTGCATGTGTGTGTGTGTGTGTGTGTGTGGAGAAAGAGAAGGAGTGATAGAATATGTGGATGTGTTACCAGACAGTCACCAGACAGTGTGTTAACAGATACGGTGAGACAGTGTATATGATTATGTGTGTTAGACAGAGAGGTGCTGTGTGTGTGTGTGTGTGTGTGTGTGTGTGTGTGAGAGAGAGAGAGTATTCCTTGCAGTATATCTATGGGCCATTCTCTCCTTTCCTCACCTTGTGGAAGCCATAATGGAGAATGATGGATCGCAGAGCTGACGTGTCTAATTGCATTCCTCTCTCTGCTCTGTTCTGTAATGACAGCTGTTGTAAGGACGAACCTCACACGCTTACACTCGCACACTGTCAACACACACTTAAACATAAAAAGACACACACACACACACACACACAATCCCTCTCTGGTTTTGAGCCATGTGTGAAGTGTGAACGAGGGAATGAGCCCGCCGTCTAGCGCACGGAAATGAAAACGTAGCTCCATTTTCCAGGCACTTTAGCATCATAAATCCTTTCAGCATCCACAAATAAGATTAAAAAAAAAAACAGGGAAATGCACAACAACGTATTACCCAGACATACCCTTTAAAAAAAAATCATTGTACCCATACTAACGCACACAGATGAACAACGTGCCACTGTGTGTGCTCACAGCCATCAGGGACATTTCATGTTTCTCCAAACCAACAAATACATCGATACGTCGCCAAAACTAAATGTTGCAAATCAACATTTAGACTTAAACCAACGTCAATGTCACGGATGCACAAACGCCAGCTTTAACCAGCTTTGGTTAAGGGTTAGAAAAAAGGTTTGTCATCATGGTTGAGGTTAGGAGAAGGTCGTGGTTAATGTTGCAAATGTTGTAACAGTCATTTGTATTAGCTAGCTAACGTTAGGATACATCTGAGTCCCAGTCCATATTCAGCAGGTAGCAAATAACGTCTTTCTGATGAATGAATTACTCTTCCAGACATTTTTCTAATAACTCGGCTTTCGATAATTCATATAATATCTTAGCGATCTGAGTTTACTTGGACATCCGTGCTTTTACTTTGAAGGAGCATTAACCCCAGTTTGATATAGTAAAATTTCTAGCAGATGGAAGAACAGACAGTAACAGCGACGAACTGGGCTCAGTGAAGGTCCGCTGCCCAAAAGCATGCTGGGAAACTCCTCTGACCGGCGTTCACTCAGACGTCGGTCGGCGACAGAGACTGAAGTCCAACACGTTTTGTTCACGGTGAGATTTCTTTTGATTTGCAGAACGCAAAGTCATTAGAGTGGGTTTCCTAAACAAGTTTTAAACGTGCGAATTTCAGTTGTTTGATATTTCTTGATGGTTAAAATCCAACAGTTAAAAAAAAATTCTAAATAAAATCTCTTCCAGTTTTAGAAACACCCAGTTTATCCAAATCTGAATCCAAATTATTTTGCCACAAAACAAATATAAATATAAATACAAATACAAATAGCGGTGCCTCCACACACACCCACTTCCTGATGTGGTGGCCAAGAGGTTTATGCCTCTTGACAGGCCATCACTGTCAATAAGAACTTAAATTAAATAAAGGTTAAATAAAAAATAAAATAAAAGTTTTTCACTCATTTTTTTTTTTTACCTCGTCACAAAACTCAAAAATGTGACATGTCACTGTATTCCTGGTTTGCAGACGCGTAAAATGCCCACATTTTTCCTGGTCACTGGTCTGCACAGGCAAGATCAAATAAAATCTCATGTAAGCGTTTTTTTTTTTTTTTTTTCATAATCCCAACTATGTTTCCATGAACTGACCTGTTATATATTAAAAATGACCAAAGAACAGGGTCACGCGTTCGAGCTCCTACACGACGTCTATGTGCTCAACTCACTGAGGAGCGTTGCATTATGGGAGCTGCTCTGTTCAGGCGGTACAGTACAGTGAAGGGAGCTGAGAGGAAAGGATGAAAAGGAAAGGAGGAGGAGGAGAGGAGCTGGAGGGAGGGAGGGAGAGAGGGAGGAGGTGAAGTGAGGAGAGGAAAAGAGGGATGGGAGAAGGGCGGAAAGAGGAGAGCAGCGGGGCGAAAAGGGAGGAGAGGAGGGAGTGACTGATTTCGCCAAGGAAGGGAAGAAGAGAGGGAGGAGGAGGCAAGGACGAAGGAGATGAAGCGAGGAAAGGAACGAGAAAGGAGGTGATAAAAAGGGGAGGACAGGAGGGACGAGGCAACACGAGGAGAGGAGAAAAAAGAGAGGAAGGGAGGGGATGCAACGTGACAAGGAGGCAGGGAAGGAAAGAAAGGAGAGGAGAGGAGCAGGGAGGAGAGGGCCGGCGTTCTTTCATGTCGTCGTTAGCGTTCGGCGCGCCGCGATCACAGCGGCGGCGTGGCAGAGCGAGGTCTGAGAGGACGACTCAACAGGCCATTAGTGCTCCATAAATGATAATTTATGCGTCCATGTTGAAATCCGGCCACGGGAGCTTCATCACCGGCCCCTTCAGAGTGTCTTCTGCCGCTAATTACGGGGTCAAAAAAGCAATTTGTACCATCCGAGAACAGCCTCCACTCTTTTCCACACACTCAGGCTCTCGCTCTCTCTCGCACACACACACACACACACACACACACACACAGAGAGAGAGAGAGAGAGAGAGACGAAAAACACACACAAACACCTCGCACATTATGCAAAGGCACCAGCTGCTGGTAACACCTCCCCAACAGGCTGGCAAGAGGGCGAGGAGAGAAATAGTGGCGGTGTGGCGGTGGCGGTGGGGGAGACCATGGGTGGGTGGGTGGGGGGTGGCGGTGCTGAAAAAGTGAGAAAGAGAGCGAGAGAGAGAGAGAGAGGGAGTGACAGAGGGGCGAGCGGGCATAATGAACGCCGTTATCGGCTTTGTTTACACGCTTCCCCCGAGCCGGGTTGAAAGTCAACTTGGAAGTTTAGGGCCGAGGCCGTCGTGTTTTTTGCTTTTTTTTTTTTTTTTTTTTTTTTTCCCTCCCCTTCTAATTCCACATTCACAAATCCCACGCACGCCATGAAACCACTGCACACCTGACGTTTTTTTTTTTTTTTTTTTTTTTCGAAATCTATTTTCTTTCATGACTCCGCCAACTTACAAACAAACAAGGACGGGAAGAGAAAACTCTCGAAACCGTGCAGGCGGCGGTCGCGTCGCGCCGCTCCATCCGAGAGGAGAAACCGAGGTTGCAAAACACATTTGTGCTGGATGCATGATGTGGCTGGGGAGGAGGCTGAGTGGGTACGCACACACACGCACACACACACACACGCACACACTCCCTCTCTTGCACGATTTGTGTTTGCGTGCTCTCCCCAACCCTGCACACGGTGTAAGGGACAGGCCATTGCTTTCAGAGGCATGTCAACTGGACACATTAACTCATAAAATACCCCCCTCTCCATGAAATATGCAGCGCCGGGCCAAGAGGATGGAAGTTGACTATCCATAATTGATGTAAATGAGGAGCTCTCCCACGGCAAACACTGCGTGAGTGTGTCCCTGTGTGTGTGAGGGAGAGAGAGTGTGTGTGTGTGTGTGTCTTCTGCAGGAGAAACAGACTTGTGGGCCGAACTTAAAGTTGCCAGAGGTAAGGTCACTTCATGTACCATCATGCACCGAGGCTGCAAAAGCTTAAGGACAAACCGAGGCGTTACAATGCACAGTTAACTCGCTAAAGCAGGTGCAAAGTCGTGGAGGAGGAGGAGAAAAAAAAGAAGAAAAAAAAACGAGCGCCGCGAGCGTGAACCCCAAACAAGGTGAAATCTTTGTCCCGACACAAACCGAACTCTTCCGTATTGACCTTGCATGAATTGATAACACACTGGCCCTTTAATAATGGATGCAGCCCTCCTTCCTTTTTCCAGTTTCCATGTCTGCCAAGTCGCTGGATGTTTCACTTGGCTGGCCTGCAAGCGGAATGAATATTTTACCGAGCATAACCACCGTCTCTTTCTCCATCAGCGTCCCCGACATGCAAACGAACAAGGCGATCGCGTTCGCGCAGGACAAGTGAGGTGAGGATGATAGCTCGCTGTACCGATGATCTGATGCTCCCACTTCCTTTCGTTTTTGATTCCTTGCCCATTTTTCTCTGCCCTCGGTAATGAAGTTTTGCCTGAACTGTTCCGTTGCTTCTTAATGGCGTAAATGTTGGATTTTTTTTTTTTTGCACTGCCGGCCTGACAGAGCTCACATGGTCTGTAATCCCCCAGCTGCCGCTATCGCAGGGTGTCGACCCCGACCGAAACCGAGTTGGATGTGATGAGCAACGTGGAGAGGAAGCAGAGATTTAAACTGGTGATCAGTGAGATTTTCAAACAGAGAAACAGATCCATGCTGCATGATGATACCGCTTTCTGTGAAGTTTGGGACCATTTTCACGCTGGGTCTGTCTCATTTGCAAGGAAGTTTAGGGAGAATTGTTAGGACATATGGCCGATAAGCAATGTGGTACACTGCAAAAACGCAAAATCTTACCAAGATTATTTGTCTTATTTCAACTCAAAAATGTCTTATTTCTAGTCAAAATATCTCATAACACTTAAAATAAGACATGATCACCACAGAAGTAAATTGTTTTTAGACAATTTTCACTTGTTTCAAATTTGAAAATTTGCTTGTTTCATTGGCAAAATTTGCCAGTGGAAAAAGTGAAAATTTGCTAGAAACAAGAAACAAATTTTGCCAATGAAACAAGCAAATTTTCACTTGAAACAAGAGACAATTGTCTAAAAACAAGTGACTTCTGAGGTGATCATGTCTTATTTTAAGTGTAATGAGATATTTTGACTAGAAATAAGACATTTTTGACTTGAAATAAGACAAATAATCTTGGTAAGATTTTGAGTTTTTGCAGTGTAAGAAGCACAGGACACATCCGAGTTTGGTGAAATTTTAGCAAAACACCAAATTATATCCCATGAGGCCGTGCACAGAGCTGAAGACCTTTGTCGTGCTGTTGTTCATTTTCTAGTCACAGTTTATTTAGAGCCCTTATAATCACAGTTAGAGTCTCAAAGGGCTTATGGGAAACAAAGTGACACCCCCTGACTTTAACCCTCATCGTGGGCAAGAAAAAAATTCCCACAAAACCCCAAAGGCCAGGAGGGAAACGGCTGCTGCTCTAATTAATTTAAATTTCAAATTATCAGTCAGTTTCCATCTTTGTTGATAAGTGGTGTTTCTGCACTGCACTATCCAGAGATCACCTGTCAATCAAACGGTGTGGGCGGGACTTGGAGTTGCTGTTGATGGAGCTACTTAGACGTGTGTGAGTGTTGTGACTGAGCGACAAACAGCAGCTCTGAGGTCAGTGCTGCAGGTCTCTCTGCTGTCTGAAGCTCATTATCCAGACAGTGATGGTGGCCTCCATAGGGGGCGCCGGCGAGCGTCCGCTCTGCTTGTCCCGCACACAGGGACGCTGCTTCACCTCAGGGAGCTCAGATGGAGTCCTGATCTGCTCGGGAGCTTTCACTCCGTCTCCTTCCTTCTTACCTGGAGAATCCTCCATTAGAACAGCAGCCCACCAAGGTGAGACACACCTGGCTGTTAGAGGGGACGGGAGACGGCCTCTGATTGGTTTACTGCATGTTACGCCCAAAACACAGCCAGGATTCATGAAGAGACTCAGTCCAAGCCCTTAGAGCCAGGAGCCTGGAGCAAACAGCCTTTTTCTTCCTGTTGAAGCAGTGAAAGTGGACTTGGACCCTGAATGAGCTGCAGCGGCTCTGCAGACATTTAAAACAGAGTTTGTCTTTTCATCAGAAACATAAAATGCATCAAATCCTGCACACCAGAGCATTCTTTTTTTTTTTTTTTTTTTTTTTTGCAGGAAAGTGGCACCTTAAAAAAAAAAAAGTCATTTATTGTCATGAAAAACGTTGTGCATTATGACTTCAGCTCACATTTTTCATGGTTTTAAAGCACTTTTATGTGCTCAATTAGAGACAACACAGACTGTAGCGTTCCAGCTCGTGTTTTTTTTTTTTTTTTTTTTTTTTTTTTTTTTTTAAGAGTGTAACGTGACAATCACCCACAGACCTTTCCCTCCTTTCTCTCTCGGCCAAATCAATGGCCATTGTTTCCTTTCTCTGACCTTGTGAATAAATGAGGGGACGGATCTTGGATGTAGTTACCGCTGCCGCTCTCCTGCAAAGACTTCAAGGTCATTATCTGATTTATGCCGCGCACAGGAAGAAACACATAGCCTCTGGTTTTCCTTTCTTCTCGCTAATCCTTTATTTTCTCTTCTTCCTTCTCCTCGCTCGCTTTCTCTCTCTCATTCTCTCTCTCTCTCTCTCTTCGTTGTTCTCTGTGTTGAATGGCAACCCCTAATCAAGCCTTGACTGGAGTCTTGATTTTAATCACCCTTCACACACCCCTTGCCAAATTCCTACAGGCAAATAGCCATGAAAAATTTACCAGCAATTCCTCACCTTTCGCCGCGCAGCTATTTGTTGTCCGGCTTTAAACTGTGTAAAATAATATATTATTGAATTCCGGGGGAGGAGAGTGGAGGGGAGGCAGGCGGAGGGAGGGCAAGGCACAGAGGGAGACCAAGGTCGGCTCTTTTTGCCCGAGGAGCTGTCGATCAATATCATTTGGTCAATAACTTCTTTATTACTATCACTATCACTCCGAGCAATATAATTTTGGAGTTAAAACGCCTTTTTTTTTTTTTTCTCGCTCTATCTCTCCTGGTGTAAATACTGTTCAAATATTGAACCGTGTGCCAACTAAAATGCAAGGTCCCATCACATAAAAGCCAAGTGGATACTTTGCTATTCTAATGCCTACTTTCTCAAACATATTCATCTGACTCCAAATTATCATTTGTCCTCATTTAATATTTCATGTCGATTATGTTTGCATAATTATCGATTGGGGGCACGACTTGCCGATGTCTGATGACTCTTTGATGGAAGTTGGAGCTCATACTGTAAGAAAAAAAAAAAAAAAAAAAAAAAAAAAAACCAGAAGTGGCAGGTTTACAGAGAAACTTTGCTCTGCGGTTCCAGACTAGAAGACGTTTCCAGATGCAGCCGCAGTTTGCAGGCCCAGTTTTGCATCGCTGCATGCATCAATGCATCAGCGGAGTACAGCTGCACGGCTGCCACGGCCCAGGGGGGAAACGTTTGGAACAGTCCAATTATTTTTATTTATTACTATTATTATTATTATTATTATTTTCTCAGCCATCAGAGAGAGCGTGAACTGACATGGCCGTTCACTTTCATGGCTGCATTTCATTGTAGCTCTGCAGTGTGTGTTTTTTCCTGTCTTTGTTTTGCTTGATTTATTTATTTATTTAATTTATTTATTTATTTGTTTTGGCCATTGTGCCTGCAGTATCCAGTGTGTGCAAGTAGACTGGCCTTGTTTTTTTCCATGTAAATTTTTTCATTGCAGTGAAAATCTTTAATTTGCACTGATTTTACTGTTTTTTCTGTAGAATTGAAGTTTTGCAGCATTAAGTGTGATTGGTTTTTAAGGATCTTGGTTGTGATTTGTCACCGTCCAGTGAAGATCAGGCTTGTTTTCAGTCAAAATGTACATTAACCAGGATTCCTGTCTGCCGCAGCACCTGTATGCAAATCACGGCTATATATAACTATCAGTGTGAAAGAAATCGTCTGTGCACAAACCTTATTTGTCTTGAAATATCACTCTTGTCTTGTCACAGCGTCATAATGATGCAGGCATGGGAGATTTGCACAGCAGCTCGTAGACAAATAGAGAAAAGTCGTCACAGCGTTTCCCAGCTGCAGCCTCCAGAAGTTACAGTTAAATCAAAACAGTTGCACCAAAAAAAAAAGTAGCCCTGCATGTGGTGAGTGTATCTGTATTAATTTTATGTTTCAGTCTGGAGACTTTCTCCGTAAGAGCTTACATCTGGAGCAGGATTCAGTGTCAGGATCTGACTACTGACTGAACAGTGACCAGGAATTAAAGGCATGGCAGGATAAAACTATTTTACAAACACCACTTTAATTTCAAATAAAATCACGTTACTAAGAGATCAGATGTCAACATTAAGGCAAAAACAACATTTTAGTGATACTGTTTTTGTCAAGTGAATGTATCACACGTAAAAGGGATAAACCTCCTAAACCCACAGTTATGACTCTATAACCGACACAAAACACCGTATCAATAAAAATCTGCATCTTGTGACGTCTGGAGAAAAGTCTGCAGACTGAAGCGTCGACACATTAGAGCTACGATCACCACAGAACGCCCAGCGCCTCTGTTTTTGCTCTTCCACATGCACAGCAATTCTTACAAATCACTGGAAGGACGTGGCCCGATAAAACAAACTCTTTCCAGACAGATTCACAGTAATCAAGTGGCAGAGCAATTTCACCTCAGAAATTACACGACAATGTGGCTAATGCAGTTCTTTGCATGGCGCGTTGACGATTTCAGTGAGTGATGCTCCGTTTGGAGATGAGCTACATCTGTAAATGTCCAACACCGAGCGAAGACGACGAGGAGAGAGGATGTTATTTAAGAGCGCTGGGAGGCCGGGCCTGCCCGCCGCGTCTCCCTCTCTTCTTCCTCCTCTGCCACGGTGACAGTCGTCATGCACGGAGATGGAAGTGGCTCCCCAGAGCCGCACAGTCAAAGTATTTTACAACTCAATCTCAGCGCCCGTCGCCGTGCCATCCTTATTCCCCCTCTCGGCCCGACCGTGCCTCACCTGCTGAAGGACAAAAACCCAGCAATAACCACAGATGCAACACAAAAGAAAAAAAAATAATAATAATAACAATGCTAGAATAATACATAAAAAAATGTGCTGGCAGCTTTCCAGGCCTTGCAAAAGGGTAAGGGCTTCTTTACAGCCTCTTGTAAAACTGGTTTATAGTCTGTCATTTTAAGTACAGAGGGGGAGAGAGGGGAGAATCCTGCTGAGGTACTACATGCAACAGGGAGGAGTTTTTTTTTTTTTTTTTTTTTTTTTTTTTTTAGTGATTTTCACAGAGATGCAAGTCAGTAAAGATTTATTTATTTTATCTTTTTTTTTTTTTTTTTTTTTTTTTTTTTTAGTTCTGAATGGAAATAAAGTGCACAAGTACACTCAAGTGGGTTTATACATCTGGTGTTATTTTTCTGGCTCAAAATTGTCATGAATATGCCATGTCTGGAATAATAGCTACCTCAGCATTGTACATTGTAGTATCTGCAGTAAAAAAAAAAAAAATTCCCATGACATAATGCAAAAAATGTGTATTCTTCGCAGTAATGGCTCAAAATGGTGACAAAACAACTGAAAAACATTGTTTTGAGAGTGCATCTCCCATTTCTTCTGCTTTGTCTGAAGGATCTCAGTCATTCATGCCCCTCCCTTTTGGGTTTTTCTCTGGCAAAGAGAAATGCAGTTGCATTTTAAAATGACAAATGTCAAGGTGTTCCTTTAATTGTTCATCTTTTGCCTTCTTGAAATCTTTAACTCCTTCAGCTCAATTGTTGCATGCAGTTTTTCAGTCTCCGCACTGACACTGACACTCGATGTGCACACCTATCCTATCACTTTCCATTACATGGAGACGTTGTGACTGCAGACACTAGCTGCACCAATGCAGAATATCCATCATTCATCCATCATGCATAATTTAACTGTAATAATCATTATCCAGCGGACAGCAGATGAAGTGTGAGTCGGTGTGTGGTGTCTGCAGGGTCTGGCCGTCAACAGAGGAATCTGAGAGGTGGAATGAGGCCGACCCCTGACCTCTGACCGCAGTAAACATTGTATTTGTTGACCTTGTGACCTTTAGGTCTGACCCTGACTGGAGCCTCGGGGAAAAACTGGCAGAAAAAGGTAAACAGAGAAATGGGAAAGAATGAATGGAAAGACACTGAGAGGGTGAACCAGTAAGATGCAGGTTGGTAGAGATTTAAACTGGGGGCTGTTTTGTTCTCGTTAAAGGTTCACTGTTTTCTGTTTAAAGTTGTGCCGTAGGATTTTTATGTAAAAATTAATCACAAAACTCACTGGAGCTACAACAGAGAAAAGTGTCAGATGGTTTAGATTCTACCTGTTTGCTCACATTAGACTCCAGTTTCAGGTGTGCACAGCTGCAGGAAATTGAACTGATTACGGGCGACACTTCAAACCCGATGTCCAGCTCTAACGCTCGCTCCCCGTCAGGCTTTCGAGCCGCGGCACAAAAAGCCAAAGTAAGGTTTTGGTTAAAAGGCAGGCGTGTTTTGACTGCTTTTGACTTGTGACTTGCCGCCCGAGAGCGCGAAAACAGTCACAAAATGTTTAGTGGCCAGTGCAGGGTATCAGAAAAAGAATTACAAAGAACAGAAAAGTAAGGCCATGTTTTTTTTCTCAGCGGCCACTGTCACATTTTCAGTGACAAACGTGCAGCCAAGAAACTTTTTTGGACTTAGTAAAAAAAAAAAAAAAAAAAGTCAGCTGATAGGGTTAGGGTTAGGGTTTGTAATCATAATGTAATTCTGTGTTTTGGTCTTGGTGTGATTGCTGATCGGTCTGTCTAGCAGCTCACAAGTCATTTTTCTGAAAAGTTGAATTTGTTTGAACTGAAACAAACAAAAAAAAAAAAAGACAGATGGCGGTGCTTTTGGGTGTCCACTTCCTGAGTGTTATATGAGTGTTTTATATATATATATATATATATATATATATGAAGAGTATGGCGTAAGATAGTATCACAAGTGCCTTTCGCAAATGAGATTCAAACAACCATTCAAACAACATGAAGGGAGAACAATGAAAACACAAAAAAATACCTATGTAACTGTGATTTTGGTGATTTTAGTCTTTTTGAACAAGATGCACCGACAGGAAAAAAAAGAAAAAAAAAAAAAAAAACAGGGAGCAGGGTGGGAAGAGAGAAACCGAGAATGAAACCAAGAGGCGGGTGGAGCGAGAGCCGGTTTCAGCGCTGGTGTTTTCTCTGCGTCGGCTTCCTTCCTCTCAGCTCGTCCTGCAGGCGCAGAGAGGAAGAGCCACGAGGAAACAACAAACCTCAGGGGTCGAGGGCCGGACCTGGTTTCACTTTTAGGACGGTCTCATTCACACACACACACACACACACACACACACGTGCACACACAAGTTAAATGCAACCGTGCAGACATGCTTGCACATGCATACGTACATAAAAGCGCAGGCACATGCATATGTGTACAAAATACACACAGTCACACATACAGTCACGCATGTGCACACATGAAGAAATACACATACACACACACAGCCTTACACACTTGCACATAGAAACAAGTGCACACACACAAACACATACACACACTCATATGCAGTCAAGTATGTATACATAGACATATACACACGCATACAGTATACACACACTCATTTAGATACATGCAGACATGCTCATTTATACTTGGAAGGACACACACACACACACACATACACACATATGCACAAATACACAATCGCTTAAGACATGCACACACACACACACACGCATGCATGCACACACACATTTAGCGTGCATTCAGAGATGCACGTACATATGGAGATATACACATACACAGATACATGGAAACAAGTGCATGCACGCGCACACTCACAGACACACACACACACACACACACACACACCTGCCCCCTGCATGGTTCCCCAGAGGGATGAAGGCCTCGACCTCGACTCTCTAACTCAATGAAGAGCAAAACGCTTCCACATTTTCCAAACATGCACAGAGGAGTTTGTGTGTTTTCATAGCGGGACGGACGGAGCCGCTGACCCCGGGCCCGTTTCCCTCTCCCCCTAATCTTAAACACTCCTCAGCACCTGGTGTGTGTGTGTGTGTGTGTGTGTGTGTGTGTGTGTGTGTGAGACGCAGCGCCCATCAGTGTACATGGCAAGTTCACCTCCAACGCTGCTGGGTGTTCATTTTAGGAGGGAAAAAGAGTCATTTTATGCACATTATCATTCAATCGAGGTTTTAATTTGTGTTAAAATTGTCAACCAAGGATTTGAACGATCCACTGTCCTTAAAAAAAAAAAAAGTGCCAAAATAGAGGCAGAGAGCTTTAATTTTGCGCCGCTGATCGTTTTGTGAGAATGTGCCTTTGTTCAGCTGGTGGCTATCTCATTTTGCAAGTATTCGCTCTCAGAAAGAGAGACAAGAAACACTACAAGTCCAACAGAGAACTGAAGCGGCTCGACGGAAACGTTCAAAGTCAAGAGAAAGCTCAGCCTCACTTTTATGAGCTTAATTTCCGTTAAAATAATGATAACCAGACTATTAAATGAGTGGAGTGGCACTAGTCCAAGTGTCCCAATTATGCACAAACATGAAAAATATGAGAGTTCCTCTTTTCAGTGTTTTAGCCTTTTTCTCGTGTAAAAAACCTTGTCGGAACAGGATTATATTTACTGGGAGAGGATGGTTTTATTTGCTTTTATTAATGAGAACAACAGAAAATAATTTTTAAATGCTCACGTCCTCTGTCAATACGAACGCTGCACATCCGGATGGACACCCTGCAACCAGTCAAACTGTACACACACAAACGGCTGCACACGTCGGCTGTTCTTTTTGTGTACTGGAAAGTTTTAGTGTGTATTTCCATGCCGAGATGACACTTCAGTATTTGCTTTCTCTCATATTTCAGTAGACTCACATGATGATGGTGATGATGATGACGGTGATTTGAGGTCACTGTGACACTGGATTTCACCGTCTCAGCTGATGAGAACAAGCAAAATCTTATTTAAAAAACCTCGACAATAAAACATGAAACACTTGTCAGGGATATTATTTGAAAACTTAAATAATATTCAACAATACAGCTCATATCACAATATATCAATATGCAGGGAAAAGTCATGATAGTGATTTCAAACGTAACACCCACTTGTGAATGCAGTGAATGAAGTGTTGCATTAAATTTATATTGTGATGATTTGGTGATTTTGGGATATGATGACACAATTTAGCTCACTAAACTGAGTGTAACAAGCACATGTATTTATTTATATATTTTTTTTTACTTTAAAATGGACAAAATTAGGTTCTTTCTTAAGAGTACAATTTGAATATGTGCGTTTTTCTGACATTGCACCAAACATTACAGTTCAGTTCAATGGGAAAAAAAACAGAAACTGATTATTCAGCGTAATTCAGAGTCATATCATAAAAAAAAAAAAAAAAAAATGTGTGAGTGCTGTGACTTTGGTTGGCCCAGCCTGTGTGTTTGTCTGCAGTGGTGGTGTGGTAGTTATTCTGCATGACACCCACTGAAACCACTGAAGGGCAATGTAAAAAAAAAAAAAAAAAAAACAGTAGCCAAGTGGCTGTGGTCGTCCTAATCCCACCCTGACAGGGATAAAGACGCCAATTTCCATGTAAGAACGGCCTTCATTACAACATTAGGTCTCTGACGAGGCGCTGGCGAGGCCCGGCGCCGCTAATAACACCCCCGATTCTCCTCAGGACCCCGATCTTTTATTCAAGTCAGCCCGTCCTCTCACCGTCCAACAAACTTCATTTATATTGCATGTCCTAGTCAGCAGTATGGAGAGATGAATTAACATACAGAGTCGCGGACACAGTGATTACAGGCTGACAGGCGACTTACACGCCCCCCTGCAAAGACACGAACATGTCTTCATTTTTTTTTTTCTTTTTTTTTTCCCTCCTCTCTCCTCCGTCCTTCTATGGCCTGGAGCGGCTGATACAAGGGTTTCTAATAGAGCAGAACACAGGAGGGACGAGGCGAGGGGAGCTTTAATAATGAATAGGTGACACCGGCGATGGGAGAGAGGGAGACACAGGGAAAGGGAGAGGGAGCGGCTTACGTTTAAAGGTGCAGCGTTTTAACCTCCATAAATCATTACCACATTAATTAACAGACATTTTGCGCAATACCATAAACAAGGCCAGGCCGCTGCAGAGAAAACTGTTTCTGTTTAACACAGACTGTGTAAAATAAACGGACGCAGCTGTTTCGACGTCACGAGTTTGTTTCTAAACCAGCTTTCGAAGCCGTAAGTTTGCCCTTTATGGAGCCGGAAAACACAGGAAACCAAAATGTGGATGACATGGTGGTGCGCGCCAGGTAGTAATGCTTCTTTAGTAGAAAAAAATAGATAGAAAATGGATTAAACATGCATTCTAAGTAATGTTAGCATTGGAATGGATCATCCTGGGCTAGCCGACAGGTCAATTAAACAGTAAACCTTCTGAAAAAGCTGGAGAACAGGATCTTAAGAGGGATTTGGAGGCGCGATATCTTTGTTCCCAGGGCCTCGAGTTTCCTCAGAGTATTTTTTCAAACTGAGACAGACCCGTGCTCAGTCCCGTCTTCTCCTTCGATAAAAGGAATAATGTCCACGTTCTGCGACTGCACTTTTTAAATCACCACCTGCAGGTCTGCTGTTCCTTCAAATCTGCCTTTCAGTTTGAAAAAAAAATGACATTGAGAGAACACAGGAGACAGTTGAATGCAAAATAAGACGTTTTCTGTGGCGAGCTAAAGCCTTAAGAAAATGCAGGTTATATTTACCCTTACGAAATAAAAATCACATGTGAAATAAATAACCTGTGGTTTTGTAACACATGTGATGTATGACCAAATGTGATTTAATAATATCACATGTGAATTTTTAATGTTGGTTTTTCCACATATGATTATTTCAAATGTGGATATCATGGTCCACATGAGAAGAATCCAGTCACATATGAAAGAATGGAATTAATGTTAATATGCAAAGGGTGGCTACATTTACATCATCATCTTCATGGCCTTGTTTGGTATTCTAAACTCAAAGTAATTGTTATCCTACATTTAAGACCTGAAATTATCATTTTAAGACCATGACGTCATAGAGAAAGTGTTTATCGAAGTAATATATCAAGAAATATGCAGATTTAATTTTCTTAATCTCTGTTTGCTGGCAGCTTTAGTCGCCCGCTGATGGAACCGGAAGCCGGAAGCTCCGGTCACATGTTTGAACAGCCGAGCGCTCGCTGAGCTCCAGATGGTGCCAAACGCTGCGGTGAGACTGCTAACCACATCGTCTGTCGGGTCACGCGCTCCCCCAGCCTCGGCGGCCGATACCTTTTTAGATTTGACTTTAAAATTTTATTAATCACCTACAAAACACTGCACCTGAGTTTATGACTGAGGTTTTAGTGGCGTATAAACCCGGGAGATCGCCGTTAGCCGCTCCAGATTCCCACATGAAGACGGACCTTCTCCATTGCGGCTCCTGGACTCGTTTTTTTTTCTCCCTCTAATATAAAAACAACTTAATCTGTTCATTCTTATACATCCAACTTCATTCACAGTTTCTTAGTTTTACCTGTATTTTATTTTATTTAATTTTATTTTTTGCATCTATTCTGTGTGATTACTACTGTTTGCTCCCTCATCTATCTATCTATTGGTTGATTTATTGTTTGTTTTGGTTATAGCTTATCACATCAGTCAGTATCATGTCATACCTATAATCACATCAGCGCTCCTTTTCTTCCCTGATTCCAGTGGATTATGCAGGTTTTTTTTTCTTTCTTTACAGTAATTATACGAGGGTATCACCATTAATTTGCCGTGATGTAAATATTACACGCATAGCACCTTTAACCAAGCTCAGGTGAGGCTCCCCTTTAAAAATGGGACAGAGTTGACGGGAAGTGTAAGTTTCCCCCTCGTTACAAAATATTCAGTGACCTCTTCCCGTTTCTTGTCTCTCTCTCTCTTTTTTTTATCCTCTCTTTCTTTTCTTTATTTCTCCGAGGAAGTCTAAATCACCGGGAAGGGGTGGGGGGTGGGGGGGTGGGGAGTGAAGAAAAAAAGATGGAAAAAGAGGAGATAAGAGGAGAGAGAGAAAGGGTGAGGGGAAGAAAGAAAAAGTGAAGGAGCAAGCAAAGGCGAGAGAGAGAGAGAGAGAAGGGGGGAGAGGGAGAGGGAGAGGGAGTAAATGGGAAATTAAGAGATTTTTGGTGAGGTGCGAAAAATTCGACAGGAGTGTGCGTGTGAACGTGGTGTGTGTGTGTGTGTGTGTGTGTGTGTGTGTGTGTGTGTGTTGGGGGAGTTGGGGGGAGGGGGGGCTCCTAATGTATTCAGGACAGGCCTGGCCAACCGCTGCTATCAAAGGGACCTGCCTGACGAACTGTAATAACTGGAAAATTATTTTGATAGCCTGAAACAATCTTGGATATCACAGAACTTTATTAAAATAATATCAAATCAAATTAGCCTGTATCCCCATAATGAATTAAGTAACAGGTTACGCCGATATTAATCTCCTGGTTGGCTCGCAGGCATGACGGCTCCAGCATTTAATCAGGGCTACCGTTCCCCCTCTCTCCCTCTCTCTCTCTCTCTCTCTCTCTCTCTCTCTCTCTCTCTCTCTCTCTCTCTCTCTCTCTCTATGGGAGGGTCTTTTAACACACACATCCAGGAGAAATCCTCGACAAGCCGACAGCCCCGTAGCAGTGTGGCGGCTAAGCGAGGAAGACTTCAAAAGACACACTCTCTCTCTCTCTCTCTCTCTCTCTCTCTCTCTCTCTCTCTCTCTCTAAATAAGGCGGGTGATTTGCCCCCCCCCCCCCCCCCCCCCCCCCTTCACTCGCCCCCGGTGAGGTTATTCAAGAGCGGAGGAATTGGTGGCTCAGATGTGTGTGTGTGTGTGTGTGTGTCGGCTATGTATATGAGTGTGTGTGTGTGTGTGTGTGTGTGTAAACTCAGTGGTGGGTTTAGGTGTTTTTTTTTTTTTTTTTTTTTAGTCTTTTTGGGTGGGGGGTCTCGGGAGAGTTGTGATTAGCAGCTGACCCATGGGGATAGAAATGAGATGAAGAACCCTCCCTAGAAGACCCCAACACACACACACACACACACACACACACGCACTCTCTCTCTCTCACACACACACACACTTCTCTTGGCCCCATCTCACCCCCCCCATCCCCATTCTTGTGCCAGGCTAATGTAAAAACGTGAATGTAATGGTGTTTTCAGTCATAAATAATATTTCCTATACTTGATTTGGGACAGAAAAAAAAAAAAAAAACACCTGATACACTAAAAATAGGATTCCAGTTTATTTAGCTCCACATAGAAAGGGAGGGAGTAAATCCCACCATCTTTAGTGGAGACCCCATGGAAGTGAACTTTTTTCCCAAACTTAATTTCAGGCATCCGGTTTGGGCCACTGAAGAAAACCTCACCGCACAGGAAGTGACGAATCACGATTTAAGAGCCAAACTCAAACCTGCACACTTATCGAAACGGTGTAAATAATAAATAAACGCTCAGTGACAACAAACCGCAGCTGTGTGGAATCATATTTATTTCTGAGCCACAAATCTTCCCGAACAGCGGCACGGGCTTGCAGGAACGTAACCCGTTTAAAAAAAAAACGTGTCATTACAAATACAAAGTGCAAATAATAGACAGCGTCGTGATGGAGGGTGGACGAGGACGTGATGGGAAAGCTGTCATTTCCGACCGCCTCACGGTGTGTCATTGTCACGTTTATGCATAGTGATTTACTGAATTTTGATATATCATCTCCTCCTTACTATATGCCCAATGCAACGCTGGACATGCAGCAGGAAGCGATAAAACAGCAGAGATCACAGGATGGGATTTTTTTTTTTTTTTTTTTTTCCTGAAGTTAAGTTCTTAGGGCCGGTGTCCACCAGGGAAGGTCACGTGGGAGCTTCTCCTCACTGGTTTTAAGGACTTTACTCTGCTGTAAACAGATGTGGTGCATCAGCTGCTTTCTGTGGATAATTGTGTTTGCCGCCATTCGCTGGTTTGTGTGCCAACCTGAGGTGCGGCGTGTGAGCAGAAAGCTGAATTCGAGCGCTTTTTCAAGACAGTCGAGCGTCGCTCCGCTCGACGCCGAGGACACCAGTGCATGGAGAACCACGTGCGCTAATAAACTACACTAATAAAACCACCACGTCTTTAACACATCGTTTGTGGTTCATGCAATTCATAAAGCGCACGGTGCTTTCTGGAGCCGGGCGCGGTCGCAGGCGGAGGGAAAGTGTCAGGATCGATTTGGAAACGGTGAGCGAGCTCCTCCCGACAAGCGCTCAGCCTCATTGCTTTGGCTGGCCCGTACGGTCAAGCCGGAGGGGGGAAACCTCTCCGGGGTCTGAAATAAACCAACTAGGTGTAAAAACGCCTTAAAAGCAAATGTGCCGAGTTTCCCCCCGAGGGAGGTGAGGGAGTGCTGAAGCCTTCTGGGTGTTTAGCGGATTGTCCGGTGTTAGTGTTAAAGTGAAAGGCCCCGGATTCGAGAGAGGCCTCGTCTTCTGATCATCCTCTGTCGATCCTGCTCTTCGGCTGGAGCAAAGAACCAGATCCTCGGCCTTTTCCTCTCTTTCTCCTGACCACCCAAGCAAAGTTCCCGCATCGAACGTCTCATATCTCTCAGGCCTGCTTATATTAATTACATTTAAGGGGGGGACAATTAAAGTATTTAGCCGTGGTAGGATGCTATAATTTGGTGAAACTGATCAATTATAAGCATAAGTCATCAAATTATCGTCTTACACTGCAAAAACGCAAAATCTTACCAAGATTATTTGTCTTATTTCAAGTCAAAAATGTCTTATTTCTAGTCAAAATATCTCATTACACTTAAAATAAGACATGATCACCTCAGAAGTAAATTGTTTTTAGACAATTTTCACTGGTTTCAAGTGAAAATTCGCTTGAAACAAGTGAAAATTGGCTTGTTTCATTGGCAAAATTTGCCAGTGCAAAAAGTGAAAATTCACTTGAAATAAGCGAAAATTGTGAATTTTCACTTTTTGCACTGGCAAATTTTGCCAATGAAACAAGCAAATTTTCACTTGAAACAAGAGACAATTGTCTAAAAACAAGTTACTTCTGAGGTGATCATGTCTTATTTTAAGTGTAATGAGATATTTTGACTAGAAATAAGACATTTTTGACTTGAAATAAGACAAATAATCTTGGTAGGATTTTGAGTTTTTGCAGTGTAGAAGGAACACTGGTCCTGAACGAATAATCAACACGTGCAATGGATTGCAAAGGGGCCTCTATTTTTAGGGGCAGCATTCGAGTGCATTGCTTTTCCCTGCAGATTACACTTTAACAGAACAGATTAAGTACTTTTAAAAGTCCCCATCACTGTCCAGGACACACTAATGCCAGGCGGAAAGGGTTAAAAGGATCCACCCCTTTCGGCGTCTAGTCTATTTTCTTTGTGCGCCGCAAGCAAATTTCCCCAGAAAACACAGTGAAGATGCATCGTAGGTGGTCAAATCTGCACGCCTGAGCCGGCGTCACGGCAGATCAGCCCACCAGCGTCCAGAAAACTCTGCGAGCGAGTCGATTGGCGTTGGAAACGCGTGGGATTATCTCATCCCGCTGAGATTTTTTTAGCCTGTTGGAAGAAAAAACAAGATTTGAACACAGAAGATGAGACGAAACGGCTCGTGAGAATGGACGTTTCTTGCCGTGTCGGCCGCACAAATCAAGTCCATCCAAAAACTCGAACTCAAAATCGGTTTGCGTAGCACGTTAAAATCTGAAATCTGAAAATGTGACCCCAACAGGACGTTTCTGTCCCGTCCTGGCAGGAGCAGTCCGGGTCCCGCCGAGTTCGAGCGGTCATGTTACGCTCAAGAACCAATGGTGTGTCTCAAATCGCGCACTTCCGTTAGTGCACTGTCTGTAAGTCCACTCAGCTGACAGGACACTTACTGGCACAGAGCGCGAATTTCGACAGTGAAGGGCGTCTCAATCGGCGCACTTCCCGTTGTGCACTTACCGGAAATGACGATCGCCACAGTCGGCATCAGGCGAGCCGACCGCGGCACCGGCAGCTCACCTGTCAGATCCGGCAGACCTGACCGGGTGGGCGCGGTACCGTCTGGAGCCGTGGCCGGCCCGCCTGATGCCGACCGGAGCCACGGCCGGCTTTGGTTTTCGGTGGTAAAGTTATCCAGAAGTAGACATGTACACATCCTATCTTCAAAATAAAAGCATCACTGCTGCTTCTAATGTATTAGAGTTTTTTTTTTTTTGTAAACAACCGGAAGTGACTGTACTTTGCACAACCGCTAGCTGGAGAGTTATCCGAAAACGTCGAAGCGATTTTCAAAACAGACGTTATTTGGACAAACTGACCACATATTTGGAATCTACGTGGTTACTTTCTCGCCTCAAAAAAAATGAAAACTTAATAAAGTGACATATTAACAGTCGTAACACGAAAAGTCAACTCAGCTTTTTTAGGGAGCTCCTTCCGGTCAGTGGTGCCGTCAGGGTGAGAAGTGAGAACTTTTTGACCGTTTTGAGTGAACATCCGGGTATTTTGCAGTGCACTGCATTTTGTCAGTGTTTTCAGTGTGAACGCACTTATGCACTCAAAAAGTGTAAGTGCAGAAGTGCGCGATTTGAGACACAAGAGTTGTAACGACGCAGCGTTGGACCTGGACCTCGAGTGCCGCACAGAAAGAGGTGAGAAAGGAGAAACCTCGATGCCTCCTCTTTCTCTTTCTTCCCTCCACCACCTCCTCCTCCTCCTCCTCCTCTTCTTCTTCTTTCCCCCCGTCCTCCACCTCAAAACCCCCTGGCTGATATTGCTGTCGCCTCCCTCTTATCTGTCCCCCGCCTGCCGTCTTTCTTCCTCCCCTCCACCCTCCTCCACCCCCCTCCCCCGCTCCTCCTCTTGTTGTGTTGCCCGGTGGACTGCACCACACAGCCCACCTCGGGGTGGGGGGGTGTGGGGGGTGGTGGGGGGCGGGACACTAAATCTTTTGATGCAGGCGTTTGCGGCGATAGCATCTGAACTCGCCGCGCCTTCACCAGGCAGCGCTGACAGATGTAGCAGGACCCTTCCACAGCTCCCAGCTATTGGATATCTATTACTGCTGGCGCTGTGGATGTCCACGTGTGTGTGTGTGTGTGTGTGTGTGTGTGCATGTGTGTGTGTGTGTGTGTGTGTTTGTGCATGGCCATTTGCTATCCAAGCAAAGGTAGCACACAAATATCTTTATGAACAAATCTGTCACAGCCATCGGACCACATGCCCACAGACTCACATGGACAGGCGAGTTCACGCCCGCACAAACACACACACACACACACACACACACACACACAAAGGAATACAGCCGTGTCACTCATATTCTCATATTCATATCATATAAGCCCATCTTTCCTATTAGAGTCCAAGCACTTAGAGAAGCAGTAGTGAAATACGAACCGTTTTATCTTCCACATCCAGGTACATTCATTCCTTCACGTCAAGGCTCGCACGCCCTTGAACTTCTGCACTTCGCACACACACACACACACACACACACACCCCGAGCCCGGTGCAGATTCCCTTTTTATGGCCCCAAAGAGTGACACATGTGGTCTCGATGTGGAGCGAAGACAGCAAACGACGGGAAATGTCACGCGGTGATGCATTTCCTCAGCGTCCCCCGCGCCCATATGGTGCCACGTTTCAATGACAATACGCCGCCCGCTAATATCTGCATCCCGCGCGTGGCACCTGGAAGGAGGGCGGCGACGCGGCTCGCTTTACAGCCCCCGCTCGTGACAAAGCATTTGTTGGAGCTGCTGTGTGACGGGGATTTCTGGGCGGATCAGATCTAAACAGGCAAACATGATCAATCTGGAATCTTTAATTTTAGGTTAAACTAGAATTCACACCCATTCAAAACCCTGCAAAAATAAATTATTGAAGTCATTTAGTGTCTGAGTTCCATTTGGCTGAGCTTTGACCGGCGAAACAGCGTGACGCGACGATGCTCCGAAGACTGAGGTGGGACTGACCTCTCGATTTTCACCAAATTCAAACTTTAAATTGCAAAGCCAGCCAGCGCCTTCTTCTGATATTTTACTGTTTGCATGCTGACACGCCGCACAGCCGTCTGGAAACACTACGAAGGAAAAAGCCGGTCCCTGTCGTCGCTGATGTTCATAAACGCATCAGGTTATTTGAATTATCAAAGGAGCGCGAGAGGCTTCAAATGACTCAATATTTCACAAGAAGAAATAGAGAAAAATAAGAAAAAATGACATTGTGACAAATGCCTATAGTTTTTTTTTTCTCCGTCCCATAAATCATCTCACAATCCCCAAAATTCAACTCAACTCAACTTTATTTATAAAGCCCTTTAAAACAACCACAGCTGCAACAAAGTGCTGTACAAAAATAGGCAATAACAGGAAAATAAAATGATAAAATAAAATGGAAAAATGATCTCCTACAGGATATAACTTTTAATTTTCAAATGAAAATCCCACCTCGGCCTGCAAGTGACTCTCACCCTGCAACTGCAACTGCACTGTAAGTGTGTGTGTGTTTGTGTGTGTGTGCATGCATGCATATGTGTGACTGATAATGCATGTCTGTGCATACGCGTTTATTTGTGTATGTGTGTGTGTGTGTGTGTGTGTGTGTGTGTGGATGCTGTTTCCTCCACTGGGGGTTTCAGTGTGTGCCATCTGGTAGCTCAGGAGGGCGGGGGGGTTGGGGGGGGGGGGCTGCTTCCCGTTATGATGGCTCCTCCGCCCCCTTTGCCCCCATAGACCCTCGCACCCCTCACGCAACCCACTACACACACACACACACACACACACACACACACACACACACACAGCCCGCATTTACTCTGACCTCCTTCCTGCCCTCATCCATCCATTCACTGTTGTTTTTCTAATTTTTTTTTTTTTTATGACACTTTTCAGTTCAAACACTTTTTTATAACGTTCTTCATTATTCTTTATTAGGATCCCAATTCGCCAACTGCACAAAGACAGACTTTTACTGCACAGCTGACTTCACGCGACGATATCTACTATAACACAACATTAGTATTTAACGACATTTTCAAATAAATAAGCAGAATTTTTGAAACTTTTAATCACCAACTGATGTAAAACAACACAGTTTGGAATAAACAGAAGAAGAAGAAGAAGAACGGGGTAGTTAGCATGAGCAGCGATGGCCACCGTGCCTGAAGGGACAAAGAAAAAAAAGAGACACTCCAACTCCATCAACAGGAAATCCAAGCCCCGCCCACACCGTTTGATTGACAGGTGATCTGCAGCACAGTGAGAACTGCTTGGCAACAAAGATGGAGACCAAAAAAAAAAAAAAAAAAAGTAACTATGAACTGGAAATGAGGTAACGAAGCACAGTTTCAGCTATTTTACATGACCAAAGTGTGGGGTAGAGCCTCTGATGAGTCACACACAAACACACAAATCATGCACACACACACACACACACACACACACACACAGATAAAGAAGTGCCAGGTCCAAATCATCATCCAGCCCACTTTAAACAGCATCTCCTGCCCCTGCGCTTCACCCAGGCGGCATCATGCGAACAATGGGCTAATGAGATTTAAGGATAGGGGCCTGAGCGGCTGCCAAATTACTGCCAGCCAAGAGGAAATCTTCCCTCCGCTCCCTCTCTCTCTCTCTCTCTCTCTCTCTCCTCTTTTTCCCCTCCACTTCTTCTTCCTCCTCTTCTTCTTCTCCCTTTTTTTTTTTTTTTTTTACACCCACCCATATTTGTCATTCAAACCAGCTTTAATGGAGAAAGATCTATGCATATGTAAGTGACAGAGCTGGAAGCCCATTACCGGCATTCAGTGGAGCACTGTGGAGAGGGCCTCTCCAGGCTTGGATTACTGACCATTAGGGCTTATTTCTGCACCGTCTCCAGGCAATTATACCCCGACAACCCCCACCCCCCACCCCCTTTACCCCACCACCATCGCATCAGCACCAAACCCCGACCCACCCCCTCTTTTTTTTTTTCTTTTTTAACCATTTCACATCTTGAACAGCTCCTCTTTCTCCGTGCGGCGTTCACTTGCGCGTGGTTCAAAGTCCTCGGTGGCACTGTGCGGGCGGATGATGATGATAGTGATGATGACGATGGTGATGATGAGGTCGAGCCGGGAGAAAATAACTCCCAGTGTGTGTGTGTGTGTGTGTGTGTGTGTGTGTGTGTGTGTGTGTGCATACCTGTAATTAATGTTGTCACCGAGCTTCGGCTTCCACCTCTAACGAAGTCAGCAGAAAAAAAAAGGAATTATGTGCAGCGAGGAGTCAAGAAGGGAGCAGATTTGCATTTTGACAGTGGCAACATGCAATGTGTTTTGGCATGTGTGTATGACACGTGTGTGTGTGTGTGTGTGTGTGTGTGTGTGTGTGAGTTGGAAAGAGAGAAAGTGTGTGTGACAACAAGAGAGTGAGAGTAAAAAAGCAAGAGTGAGAAAAAGGCAGGAAGAGAAGAGGGAGTAAAAATAAGGAAAGAACTGATGGTGTTTTGTTTTAGAGTTTGTGTGTGTGTGTGTGTGTGTGTGTGTGTGTGCGTGCGTGTGTGTGTGTGGAGCCAGGTGAAGGCTTAGAGCAAATGTCGAGCTTAGACCTGGTTAGTGTGAGCACTGCACTAACCTTGAGGCTAGTCAAGACACTGGCCAACCTCCAACAGCTGTGACCTGGCTGTCCACACACACACACACACACACACACACACACACACACACACACACACACACACACAAGCATGATTTCCTCATAAACACACAAAAAAATGCAGATAAACACACACAACTGAAGTACTTTGCAGAAAATATATATATAAAAAAATAATGACACACATATGCACATGGGAACATATGCAAAAAGACTACACACACACATGCACAGATACAACCCACACACACACACACACACACACACACACACACTTGTCACGTCACGTACTAAAGCCAATATATCTGAGATGAAGTCCTTGCATGATGAAATTGCTCCAATATAAACACATCAAAAGTTGAACACCTCAATTATTTAAAAGCACAGCGAGTGCATCGTTAAGGACACAGTAATTATCCTCCATCTTAATGAAGTTTTCATTAAGACATCTGCATTATGCTATCTGTCTCCGCAGAGGTTTAATATTCCCAGTATGGACAGGTAATGTCTGTGCTCCAGTCATGATGAACTTCCTGCGTTAAAAAGATGTACTCTTAATCAGAGGTTGACAAAGTGGGGTTTGGGGACCCGCGGACGCCCCGAGAATAAAGACTCTCCACTTTTTAAGTGTTTTTATTGATAAAGACCAGCTGACAAAACAGGGGAATTTATAATCATAGATTTCACTGTTCACATCTCTGTGCATGGCAGGAAGTTAACCGTTTCATCCCCGAGGCCCAGGGGCGGATCTAGACAAATATTCATGGGGTGGCAAGAGGGTGGCATGGAGACTTTAAGGGGTGGCATAAATATATATGCTGATTTAATACCAAACGATCCCATATATCAGTATTTGCTTGGAAAACCCCCAAATGAGGATATTTTAACTCAAAAACATTCTATTATTGTGGTACATGAGTAAAGCATTGAATAGAAAACCAAAAGGTGGCATTAGAAATATTTATTTATTTATTTATTTATCAACCCCTTAAATAGTGGGAGTGTCATCTTTCGCTGCATTTACTTGCACTCGGACATTTGAGTCTCGTAACAGCGAGTTTCCGAACAGCCACAATTAAAAAATAAATAAATAAATTGTCTGAAATTGGGGTGGCAACTAGGGGGTGGCAAGGCATTTTTCTAGGGGGGCAGCATCCACCCCCTGCCACCCCCTAGAACCGCCTATGCCGAGGCCGCAGCCTGAAATTCACCAGCTTACTCTTTACCCGTCAACTTTGAAAATATACGAGGAGTCAAGATGTTTTTAGCGACAGCAACAACTGGAGCATTACAACACTCAGATGTGTTTCATGGACGTCTCCTGGATAAATAAATAATATTTTGAAGGGATTAGGCCAGACAAAAAAAAAAAATTAAATTCTGGGTTCCGGTTCTGTGTCCCATTTAACCCCCGAGTCAGATTATTTTATTGGCCTCTGTAAAAATAACATAAAATAATAAAATAAAGGCACCATGCGACCGAGTGGGACCTTGTTGGCATTGGTCAAAAGTTAAGCCGGGCTTTTATTTTGATGTATGTTGCACTCGCCTTTTTCTCGCATAACTTCAGAAAATAACTTCATGGAATCACGCGCCACCGACGGCACTGGCTGGAAAGAATGGACTTCCGCACGGTGTGTGTGTGTGTGTGTGTGTGTGTGTGTGTGTGGTTTGTCCTCGCAAACCACCAGCGAAAATAATCCGACTAGAAGAGAAAACCTTTGCAGATGTAGTGAAAGAGGTGAAACAGTGTAAGTGCAGCAGGCAGACATGACGGGGGATCCCTACCTACCCATCCTTCCTGTGAATAGATAAAATAAAATAAATCCCCCCTACCCATCCTTAAAATGCGAAATAAAATAAAAAATAAAATAAAAATAAATTCCCTACCCTATTTTTTTGTTTGGCCTTAGGTTAGAGAGCTTTTTGACTGTTTTTAAACTCCCCCGTCACTCAAAAATGTGTTTTTTTTTTTTGTTTGTTTGTTTGTTTTTTTTATGAATATGTCCCTTAAAATGTCTGGCCTGGACTATACTGACTTATATCTGAGAAAATGTCTGCTTCACATGAACGATATCAGTGTAACTAAGAGATTTGCTGAAAAAATATATATATATTTTTTTCATGGTAAGATTATAAGATACGTCACAGTTTTCCACTCCTGGTTCTGTGAACAGAGCTCTGGTTACGAGAGGGGATTATTTGCATATTCATAAATCTGTGCATTTTTAATTAGGACAAGGTTTAGAGTTACCTTTAAGACACAAAGGGATGTTTTTCATGGACAAAAACGTTTTTAGGGGCTTGATAAATGACAGTAGGAGGACTTATAATCTCTCTTAAGAACTTATTTTTTATCATAAAGCCGACTATCTAAGTGTTAGCCCTGAAAACTACAAAGCTGGACTTGAAAAGCGCGAGTACAGGACGGTGTGTGATTAGTCTCAGAGGGAGATGTACAGTCAGTCACTGAAACATTTAATTCAGTTCAGATTCGTCCTCACGTCACACAGATTCATCCAGGAGCGACTCTGCTATTCAAACTCAGGTCTGGTGCATGAAGATCTCATGGCTTAGCTGGGATTTGATGACCTGGGATTGAGAACGGGCTCAGGATATTTAATCACGTGACCAAAAACCGCTGGCCAACCGGTGATGACGAAGCCCCTCTCCCACTCCACAGAGCCGCGTGACAAACTGAAGTTTTCACCGGCCGACAGCAGATACTCGTGTCGCTCTGTTTCTCGACAGATGTGACATCATTCTGTGGAAAATAATTCTGCCTGGCAAGTGCGAAATGGACAAAAAGTTAATTACAGCCTTGAAACCCCCGGCTCCCCCTGCCTTTCTATTTAAAGCCCAACAGGAACAAACATCAGGTAAACAAGCGTCACGTTCGTCACTGGGGGTCAGCGGGTTGTGCTCAAGTTATTTCGCCGGTATTTTTCCTGTTTACTTTCAATTAATTCTACATAATTAGCACGTGCTCGCTTGCTGTGTTAACTAATCATAATAATGTAAAACTCAGAAAACAAAACAACAAACGGCGGCTGATTTGCCTGCTCCAAACTTGGTCGCTGCGGGTGTCCCGTCCCGTCAAACGAGCGGACGCCGGGTGATGCGGCGCTGGGAATTAGCAGCAGCCTCCGGGCTAACGCTGGGAAATTACGGCTGTGCGTGCTGATAGTGGCTTTTCCAGTCACTTCCTGCAGGTTTTCTCACGTTTGTCAGGCTCCACGGTGAAAAGTGCAGCACGCCGGCTCCTGTGTTTGTGTTCGCACCGTGCAAAGGTCATTTTCCTGTCCGGTCCAGAGGTGAGGCGTGGTTTTGTGTCAGGGATTACAGTTCACACTCACAATGATACTTTTATACTGAAACTGCTGAGCCCATAGTTTGTGTTGGCGTTCAATGCATTTTAATGCCAAAAAAAATACACATATTCTGTGTTTTAAAGCCTCCGAAATAGCATTTTGACAGTTATAAGACACTGAAACTCTCCGCTGAAGCCGGCGCTAATGAATTTAATTAGGTGGATTATGTGTCTCTTCATGACAGGGCGACCCAACACATCAGTGTGTGGAAACTGAAGATGTATTACTGCATTTGAATGACAAATTAATTAAAATTAAAAAAAAAAAAAAACAGTATTTCTGAAGGTTTCTGCATTTCTCGGTGCAATATGAATCTTGCTGCTGGCTTGCCCACTGAAACCGAATGAAAACACACACACACACACACACACACATGTATAGGTAACTGTAGGTCGGAACGGGCCATTTCTTTTATCTCTGCCCTCTCTGGATCTTCCCCTTTTTGATGTCAAATTAGCCCCGGAATAACTAATTCTCCCTTACCCACAAATCTGGCACCAGCGCAAAACTTGTGCTTCTGTGGTCCTGGGAGGCAAACAACGCTTGGAGGAGGAAAACGAGATGAGAGAAAGCCAACGGAAGCCTTTGATCCTGGAAGATATTAGTGAGAACCAAAGAAAAAGGAAAGGCAAAAAAAAAAAAAAAAAAAAAAAGAGAGAGAGAGAGAGAGAGTCATGTTGCATAAAATCCAACTCAGAATCAAAATGCAAATCACATTGAAAATGCATGAGTGTTCATTTTTTTCTTCAAACTCCATGTCTCAATCTCCCATTGTAATTAGCAACACCAGCAGTGTTTGTATTCCTTCTAACCTCGTAACCAAAAAAAAAAAAAAAAAAAACCCTTTCTTTCTTTTTCTCTCTCTCTCACTCTTTTTTATTTTTTCTTGGGGGGGCTAGCGGGAAGAGGGGGGTTGTCATTGAATATTTAGATCAAGGGAAAATGAGAAATGCCTTTTCAAAGTTGCTTCAACATATTTGTGTGTCACGAAAATTAATGATAAAAGAGGAAAAAAATATATATCAAATGAGGGATTATGCGCAGGCAGAGAACAGAGCAGAGTGAGGGAAATAAAAGAAGGCGACACATTGAAGTTTTATATTTCTTTTTGTAAGGGAAGGGATTTTTACTTCTTCTTTTTTTTTTATACATTGTTAATTTTTCCATCTTTTGCACATTATTGGGTTGTTTCCTCGGGGTGAGAGAGGAGTGAGGTTGTCTCTTGCTGGGCCGAGCCTCTCTAATGATGCCTTTGTAGGGACTTTCAAAGGCAGAACTCCAGCCAGCTGACCCAGCCATTTACACGCTGACAATGAGCAGCTGTAATTGAAAAAGTGTCGGAGGAAAGACACACACACACGTTCACACACAGTACACGCACATTTACAAGACAGATGCACATGTTGCGCTTAACGGTTTTGTCAGAAAATTGATTGTAATTTGATAACTGATCCACTTTGAGTCGTTTGTCGAGCAAAAATGCCAAATATTGTTTGATCACAAAGATGAGAAGATTGTCTTTCTTTTCCCCAAACATATCATTATAACATTAATACTTTGGTTTTTTGTTCTTTTTTTTGGCTGCGGCCCTAAAATCCTGGTGTGTCCGGGATTATTCCAGTTTCCGAGTCCCAACAAATATCTAAAATGTCCCGTTTTTCAACTTTCACAGCTAAATTGTTCCAGTTTTTCTCGACTCATGTCCGTAATTTGAGCTGAACATGCACATCTTATAGCCCGCCAAATGTTCAGCATTTCCTGGAGGATCTGTTGGTGCCACGGTCGAAATAATCTGAGCTCCACTTTGGATGCCGGCGACATCCCAACAGAAACTTTATGAATATCTGTGCTTCCACATTTTTAAACAAACTTGTTATACATCAAAACTGTTCAGTGTTTTCTGCTGAATCTAATCACACCAGGATGGAAGCAGCTGGAAGAAATGCATCGCAGTCCCTTTGCATTTTGTCCAAAAAAGTACCTGATAATCTGTATTTATGTAATATAACGACGATGTAATCCCTGCATATTTGTGTTTTGGTGGATTTTGGGCAACAAAACAATGACTTGTCTCTGTCCAAGGTGCTGAAAGGTGCTGATATAATTATCTCCCGTCCTGATGAAAACACCTATGATGCCTGCATACATGTGTGTGAATGTGTGTGTGCATTAACATGTGGTGCACTTAAGGCTCCTGGTTTGGGGGTTTCAGACTGAGGAAGCGATTTGAAGACATTCATTTTCAAACTTCCCACGTGCATTTGTCATTTTTTTTACACCTGATAGACTCTTTACATAGTTGATCAATCAAGTAGGCGTGCATATGGCTCTATGTGCACGCATGCATCCTGCAGATATACACACATAATGCAGAGTGCACATACACATCGCGAATGCACATGCACAAATACACACATGCACACACACTTCTACTCACACACAAAGCCTCTCTTCTTGAGATTATGCTAACAAGCTAGCAGGGTGTAAGCCCGTTCCAGTGCTCTTCATCAGGCTAATGCCACTCACACCCCTGCCTGTTTAGCATGCTAACAAGCTAACAAAGCCTTTCCATTACTGTAACACGGGCTAATGTGCCGCACACCCCCTTGTCCAGCTAATAGGGGGTTATGCTAATAACCTAACAAGTGTCATTGCGTTGCAGTCATGTAACATGGCCTCATGCCACGGAGCTCCCATAGCATGAGTTCATGTTGACAAGCCGGCGTGCTCAATCTGCGCCTGTGATAAGGAGCTAAAGGCACACACACACACACACACACACACACACACCACATCCATTACTGGGACATGAACGAATGCAAAGCAGCCTGACCAGTGCAGCCACAAGGATTAACATGACAGATCTGGTTTGGTCAACATACTGCAGTTATACAAGTTTAATGCCAAAAACTCACAAATATTACACATTTTTCCAGTGTGTATACCTGACAGGATGGAAAAACCACTGGAAATGGAGGTGAGACCATTATGGGAAACCAAAGCTCACCACTGAATCCCAGTTTATTATCACAGTAATGGGCTAAATAAACATATGCATGCATTTCTATATGGAATATGATTAAAATGAATCAGTTTAGGACAGGTTTATGTGTATCTTTCAGATCAATACAGTATCAAGCTACCACATCATCATATTCGACACTGCCTGGACAGTTTAATATTCATAATACAATATAATATAATACATATGGCACCCATGAACAGCGATGGCACATAATGAACTAACGTGGGCCTGTTTATCTTCATTTGACCTGGAATGATTTGCCGTAATTTCATTATTAGCGGTGCAGTCATACCGGGGAAAATGTGTGATTTCTGGTAACGGCGATCACACAAGTCGCTGACAACGCCGCCTCATCCACAGATGCACTTTTTTCCCATAAGCCCCCTGGTGCGTGGAAAAGCAGCGTTGGGTCAGGGTGGCATGGCGCTGCTGCTGCCGTGTGCCTGTGGCGCTGTGGGTTTCTTTTATTAGAAATCGCATATTGTCCAGTCTCGGTGGTTCACCTTTGATATGATGAACTTCACTCCCTGACCACGGCTTGTGAATATGTTTTTTTTGTTTGTTTGTTTTATTATTATTATTATTATTGTATTTCTCTAAGAAATCCAAGTGATTCCAGTGTGGTGTGGAGGGGATTTTAACTCAACAGTCTGAAAATTGTATGGGCATTATGAGGGGAGAAAATCCCATTCAATGTGTTTTCAGTTGATCATTTCTCCCCTTAGTGTGAGGTGCACCCCTTTCTTTTCATAAAATACATATGCTATTAAGAATTTCCTTTTGCACAAGCACTATACTGCATCCGGACTTAAGACAAGAAAACATAAACTAGGCAAAAAAAAGTTCTGCACCGCTTTTTCAGTCTATAATTTCTCCCCTTTATTTATACCCAATAGTGCTGTATCTCATACCGCTGTAAAGCCTGATTCGTCCTCTTTCCAATGAGACTTACAGTTATACCCTATTGTAAAGGGGACTGGCATTCCAACAGTATAACTCACAAATCCAACTGGTCTTATCACAGGGGAGAAATGATCACATGAAAACACATGGAATGGGATTTTCTCCCCTCAAAAAAAAAGGGGGGGGGGGGGGGGGGGGGGGGGGCATGTTTAGCCATGTTGGTCATACCAATTGATTGACAATTCTTACAACTTATTTCTCAATGAAAAGGAGACTAATCAGGCTTCCTAACAGTATAAAAGACAACACCTATCGGTATTGTTTAATGGGAGAAATGATCAACTGAAAAAATATTGCAGGGGATTTTGTAAAAATAAGATACAACACTATTGGGTATAAATAAAGGGGAGAAATTATTGACTGAAAAGCGGTGCAGAACTTTTGCCTAGTTTACATGAATCATTGTTTTAACATGGGTGTCAATGGGAAATTGGGACATCACCTATTTCAGCATTTTTCAATACTTTCCACCACTGGGATTTCCTAGGACTTTTGATATGTTATAACCAACATACTTATGAGACTAAAAAAGTTGAAAGAGTTTCTGTTGCAATTTTTCCTAGGTTCACCCCCTTTTTGTCACAAAATGCCTATACAAAAAAACTGCAGTGAAAATACAGTTTGAGGAACACAGTTATGGAGGAAATACTGACATTTTGGTCGTCAAATTTAAAAATATGTACCGTCAGCATAAAATACCATCATTATCGTAATTTGCACGCTATCCTCTGGAGCGAATATATCTTTAAAATGTTCAGCTAGGAGCAGCTGAAGTCACACCTGTCCTTTAGTACGGCGCCTTGAGTGGCTGCCTGGCCGAGCGAAGGGCTATCACACACACACACACACACACACACACACACACAAACAAACAGTGGACCGCTCGCCCCGGCGGTGGATAGATGTGTGTGTTTGGCATCGTGTCGTCCCATCCGTTCATCCTCTCTCTGTCCCTCCCCACCACACACACACACACACACACCTCATCCCCTCCACCTATCCAAATAGAGAGATCTGGAGGAGGTGGGGTGGCGGCAAGGTGGCAGGAGGCCCCCAAATGTAAAGCGTACGCAATCACTCAGATACAAGTGGCACCGCTAAAAATTGCCTTCATATATCAGCTTATGGTTTACGGGCGGTGGCAGAAAGGACGGCAAAAGGTCAGGAGGAAAAACATATAGACGTGTCAGAGCCGCTGCTCGGGGCGCCGAGCTCCAGGCTGATGGCTGAGGAGATGGGCTGGCTGTGTGTGTGTGTGTGTGTGTGTGTGTGTAGATGTGTGTGTTTGTGCGTGTGTGTGTGTATGCGATAAACTCAGGGACGCCGGGGCAGTGTTTGATGGGGCCTCAGGCTGTGTGTGTATGTGTGTGTGTGTGTGTGTGTGTTTTTTTTTCTCGTACTTTCTCTTCTTATGAGAGCCATGTGCCCTCGCAAGGATAGAAATTTTTTAAAATATCCTCCAAACGTGAGCAGGAGGGGCGAGTTCAGGATTGGGATTTTGTTTTTCAGGTTACAAATACACCGCAAACACACAACAACAAAAAAAAAAAAGGTGGCAAATCTGACGTAATCCCACTTTTTTCTACCCTGAATTTTCTTCTAGTGGTCCGATCTGCCTTATTCTGCCTTGTTTCAGCATATTTGTAATTTAAAAATTCCCAAAACATGTGAAACTGCATTGGAAATTAGTGAGATTATCTCATCCCAGTATCATTTTTATTTATTTTTTATTACAAAATGTGGCGTGTTTACACATTGTTACAGGGTTTGAGAAAGACTGCAATCAATGTAAGTTGCTAGTGAGTGTTGTAAGACAAATATGAGTGTGTGTGTGTGTGTGTGTGTGTGTGTGTGTGTGTGTTTTTCTTGTGCTTTCTCTTCTTATGAGAGCCATGTGCCCTCGCAAGGATAGAAATTTTTTAAAAATATCCTCCAAACGTGAGCAGGAGGGGCGAGTTCAGGATTGGGATTTTGTTTTTCAGGTTACAAATACACCGCAAACACACTATTTTTTTACTCAGTGTGAGAATCTCTTTAAAAAAAAAAAAAAAAAAAAAAAAAAGTGGCAAATCTGATGTAATCCCACTTTTTTCTACCCTGAATTTTCTTCTAGTGGTCCGATCTGCCTTATTCTGCCTTGTTTCAACATATTTATAATTTAAAAATTCCCAAAACATGTGAAACTGCATTGGAAATTAGTGAGATTATCTCATCCCACTATCATTTTTATTTATTTATTTTTTTTCCAATGTAAAGTTATTACAAAATGTGCCGTGTTTGCACACTGTTACAGGGTTTGAGAAAGACTGCAATCAATGTAAGTTGCTAGTGAGTGTTGTAAGACAAATATGAGCGTGTCTGTGTGTGTGTGTGTGTGTGTGTTTTCCTCACATGCTTCCTGCAGCATCTTTGTCTATATACACACCTTCCTGCATCTGTGTTTGTCTTTATGTTCCAGTCTGTGTCCGTGCGAGTGTGTGTGCTGTACTGTAGCTAGTTTCCAGAGTCAGCAAACACACACACACACACTCACACACACATGCACACACACACACACAGGTATACGCTGGATACTGTAACCTCTCGGTCGACCTCCGCTGACAAGACAGATCGCTCCATTCATCTACGGGTGAGTGCACCGAGCGCTCCATTCATCTGCGGCTGAGTGGATCGGGCCGACCGGCATTTTTCACACCGCCGGCCCACGATGCATCTGGGGCTCTGGAGGAATGTCACTGGCCTGAATGCCCTGATCTGTCATGAGGCCCCGGCTGCCACACCACTCTATACACACTGACACACACACACACACTGACACACACACACACGCCTGGTGGCTTTGAGAGGCCGTCCTGCAGCAGCCAATTAAAAGCGACGACTTTTGCTTCAGAAATTGTAATTAAAGAATCCATACAAAAAAAAAAAAAAAAAATCTCC